>NC_041234.1:59594241-59661056 GCF_002837175.3 Physeter macrocephalus
ACGCGCAGGCTCAGCGGCCATGGCTCACGGGCCCAGCCGCTCCGCGGCATGTGGGACCTTCCCGGACCGGGGCACGAACCCGTGTCCCCTGCATCGGCAGGCGGACTCTCAACCACTGCGCCACCACGGAAGCCCCAATGAGCAGCTTTTTAAAAGCTAGTCATGGACTTTTACCTGAGATCTGGAGTGCATTTTGCAGCAGCATTTCTCAACATCCTGAAAAAGGAATGATGTATTGCTGCAGTAAAAATGAAAATGCTAATGCACACATGAGTGATGTTTTTCTCCTCTGAACGGTATATACTAACTCAGGCTATGTGGAATCATTTACTGATGCACGCACTGATTGAAATCCAAATATTCTTTAAAATTAATAACCTGTTCAACATTCCTGTGGAAGATTATGGCCATGAAGGCAAATATTATTGTCTCCCTTGAAGAAATATTTCCACAATAGGTAAACTCTCTTAGATTTGCAATCAAAATTAGAAATCTGGTGCAAGCTCTGATTTGACAAATACTTTACAAATCATACAAATTGCCTGTCTCAAACTTTTATCCCAATAAGTTCAGTGCACACACAAACAGTATTCCAAGAGTTTCCCTATTTGGGTAATGGATGAGATTCAAGCTTTCCTTTTAGTTGGAGGCTTTGGATATCCAATCTGGCAGACTGCTGTGGTCTTAGAAGGAATAGTCATTTGGGGAGGTAGATATAATGTTTAATTGATTTCTAGATTTTACTTATTGTTTCTATGAGTATAGTCCTGGGCTGAATTAGAGTAGACTGAAGTGAGAAGCAGAGAGCCACCAGAGGAAATACTAGATTGAAAACAGGGATGCCTGGTTCATTGACAACCCCCAACTCCTACCTCTTTTCCTCTACTTACAGAGTAATAGAAGAAAATCACTTAACTGCACTGTTCCTGCTACTTCAAACTCTATCAGCTGGCAAAAGAAGAAAGTGTTCCGCGTCTTAATTACACACTTTTTAAAAAGTCCAATCTGCATTATGTGTTCAATAAATACTTGTTGACAAGAGTGTCAGTTCTCAAAGGAAATTGCAGGCTCCAAAGTGAATCCTTACACTGCCATTTTTGCCCCTCTAGCTTTGTCTTCTCAAATTACAAATGAAGTCTACCCTCTAGAGCTACAGGAAAAAAAGAAAATCAAATGGCTCATACTTGTGGAACAGCAATAACAAAAGGACCTAAGGATAAAGCAGTCCACAAACCAGAATCCCTTACTTCTGAATGTACCTAAAAGCACAGTTTACAGTAACCAGATATGAAGGTATAGAGAGAGGAAAACAAAGCGGTTTATTATTCATCACTTAAGGCAGTCATATAAAGGGATGCATTTTCATTAACAGTGGGTTGAATCATTAGAAAATCTGAGCTACTCAATCCATATTCAGTGCTTGCTCTGCTCTGCTATGTGAATACTGTAGGGGTGGGTAGATTGCTGTTAAATACGATTCCAATTAAGGGTTTATTTTTCTTGTGATCCCAAACTAGGAGCTCAAAACTTCAGAGGTACTTAATTTTGATCAAGTTTTTAGCAGTATAAAGTTTTGGGTTGAGCCCAAAGATTTCAGATGTCTTAAAAATCCAATAGCTTTCTAACAATAACTTTGAAGTTGTTAATTCTTCTTCCCCTGCTCACTCTCCTCCCTAATGATGTTACCCCATGATATGCCAGCTACCATTGCTTTCCACCCACCCCATTCTCTATCTTTTAGTTTTCATATCTCCCTCCCCCTGCTCGATTTTCAAATCTAATATCTCCTCATTCAAAGCAATGATTGAAAAGTTTCTTTGGTCTGTAGTCCTTGAATTCTGATAGCTTTGAGATGCTTCATTTCCTTTTTATGCTCTTCTTGAATAATCATTTTCCTCCTCCTTTCTTCCAGAAAAAAAAATATTTGGGGGAGGAGGGGTAAATAGGGAGGAAGCATCAATATTTTGTTTCCTTCCCTCTATTCTTGGTAAATGAGATATATATATATATATATATATTTTAGAAATCTCTAACTCTCCTGTCAATAAATGTCTATCTCTATTTCCCTACTGACCATCATTCTTTTCTTTGTTTTTGGAATTCTCATTATTCATCTTTACTTTTTCTGCAATAATCTCTTCTACCTCTTATTAAGTTTTTTTTTCAACTCTTGAAACCCTCTTATCATTTTAATCCATTTTATTATCTGTAATTTCAAGCTTTGGTGGTTTACCACTCAGGAGTTTCATGACTCGTTTGCTAATACTTAATTTAGGCAAAAGCATTTGGTTGAAATGAGAACTAATTTTAAAAAAGAAAATAGAGATGAACTTTTAAAATTCTTTAAAATATTTTTTCAGGATAAGTTTTGAACGAATCCCTCGTTAGGAAGAGAATGATAAAGGTTTCTGGAGATATTATCTTAGTCGTCATTTACAGAGGGATGTTATACCATCCACTTTGCATCATCAGTCACAATCCCTTATGGAGAAGAACAGCAGCTTGGGTAGAACAGAATGAGTCAGTATGCCCTTTCTTATTCCCCTATGGCTTTTTCCGCCTGCTTTTTCTTTATTAGTGGGATTCTTAGTCATTAATAATAATAAAAATCCTCTCAAAATATAACATCTTATAGTCCAATCAGCCTAGGTCAACTGTCCCCTACAATTAGATAATGATCTACTAGTAGATCTCAAAGCCTTACCTGGGTGATCTCCAAGCCATGTAGATCAAGGGTTGAAACGTTGATATGTAGGTCAGCTTCTCCAATCACATGTTCCTCTCTAAGATTTACAGAGAAGCCTAGTGGAGGGAGGTTGCATGCAACAATCTGGTTCAGGGGGTAACTAATCCTTTAAATTAGCAACTCATATTTCCCTGCATGTCTGCAACCATCACAAACTTCAGTTAAATACAAGTGACTCCTCATCAAGAAATGGTTGCCATTTTATTCCTTTTAAGATGATTTTACAATCCCGAAAGAGAGAAAATAAAATTAGTATGGTGAAGGCTCATTCTTGGAGGTCTTGATTACTATGCCCAAAATAAGAAGAGGCAGAGCAAAAGTGAAAGATTGCTTTCACCAAAAGTCAGTCTCAAATTGTGGACAGTGGAATGACTGTTACTACCCAGTGATTAGGCACTACAAAAGATTTCAAGAGACCCAGTACAATAGTCTCAGAGGGGGTTGGGAAATACTGGGTGATTGTTTGAAATACAAGTCAACTAATCACCCAGTCACATTTCCCAGGACATTAAATAGACAAGTGGGATGGAATTATGCTATTCTTATTAAGCCACTCGACTGGAAACTGATAAAACAAAGGATAGGCCAGCAATGGATCCCTACAACTCCCCTCTACCCCTTCCCTTGCATCCTCATTCAGAACAGGAAAGTAGGTAAAATGAACAAAATATTGCAGATTGGCAGCAAGCCATAGTGGAAGAAACATTCTATCTACAGCTAAAATCAATGTCTTTAAACAGGAGGTTGCAGAAGAATGGAAACTTAACCAAATAGTAAATGAAGGCACCCCTGCAGCTGATGAATCAGAAGATGAAGCTATTGCTTGGAATGATGAAAGAAGACAAAGAAAGATCAAGTGGCGCCTGTGGATGAAGAGTCTATAACTGTTTGACGTAATAGAAAACTATCTTAATATTATCATGAGCTTATTTAAAAATATGAAAGCTCCATTGGACAGGATTCCAGGGATGTTCTCCTCCAAAAGTTACATATCATCAAATCTGTCAAATATTAAAAATATTCCAAAGCAAGTACAGTGAATTTATTTTAAACTCTAGTCATTCCCTGTTAAGTATTTACTTAAAGGTTATGCGAATAAAGAGGAAAGAATAGCCTAGTTTAAAGGCCACAAATAGAAAGCTGTGTCTCACGGGGAGGGGGAAGGGAAATCTGGGATGAAGTAAGAGAGTAGCATTGACATATATACACTACCAAATGTAAAATAGATAGCTAGTGGGAAGCAGCTGCAGAGCACAGGGAGATCAGCTCGGTGCTTTGTGACCACCTAGAGGGGTGGGATAGGGAGGGTGGGAGGGAGATGCAAGAGGGAAGACATATGGGGATATATGTATATGTATAGCTGATTTACTATGTTATAAAGCAGAAACTAACACACCATTGTAAAGCAATTATACTCCAATAAAGATGTTAAATAATAATAATAATAATAATAAATTTAAAGAAAAAAGAAAGCTGTGTCTCATAATAGTAGAGATTATGGACGTCACAGCACTGTCTACAAGAAGTGTTAATGAATAACCTCTATTAACTTTTTGATGAAAATTGGAATTTTACATAAGCTCCAGCCTCAAAGAGCAGGAGCTGAGCTGGACAGAAGGGGAAGACAAGTCATCTGTTTAGAAAAGTATTCACATGCTAAGTTCAATAAGAATTTCTAGAAGAACCAAAATAAAAGCTATACTGATTACAACTGCTCCAAGTTGCATATTAGGAGGTTGGGCACTCAGTTATAAGATTTTGGAATTTTAGGAAAGCATTTAGGAAACAACAAAATGTCATAGCACTGAAGCAACATGCTTTAAACAAAATGGGAAATTATTTAATTGATAATTATTCAAATGTTACCCACTAGACTATCTGGACAAAATTTGCTATCCACACCCATTAGCCATCTGAAAGTACTGGGTTCTGAACTGTTGCAGAATTCTTAATACAATATGCTCATGCCAATACCCAGAGCTATTGAAAAATATTTCTAGGTAATATCGTAAAAACCAGCACTAGACAGCACTGCTTTAAATTCCACCGTGTGGACATTTACCATCTACCAAATAATTCTAGAAAATACCCTCTCAAACTGTGACAAGAATAATATGAATGGTGAACAAGGCTGATTTTAAAGTAGCCAAAATAGGCGCTTGCCTATCTGGCGTGATTTACGAGACATTTGGAAAGGCATATGCCCCAAACTACCTCTTTAACTAATGGTTGAAATTCCATCCTTAAGGATTCACTAATAAAAGGTTTTCAAAGCTGGTAGATTTCAGCACGTCCTTTATCCCCAAACTGAAATGCAATTATTCCACAAGAAGGTCAAACACTGATCTTTTTATAATTATCAGTTGTTAACACCATAGTACTTTAACAGTTAAATTCACAAATGTGACTACTAGTTGAGAGTACTACACTCTATGGTGGAAAGGGCCCTTAGGGCAAGATTGCAGCAGAAGATATTAAAATAAAGGAAGGAGGAAGAAAACTTCTCTTACTTGATTTGTTATTGGGCCAAAAGTTGGTCCTGTGTACAGACCTTGATAATAGGTGATGCAAAATTCTTGTAAAGGCAGAATAAGAGTAAAATTATGGACATGGATATAAGGGTTAGCAATGTAAATAAAGGAATTACACTTATTCCATAGAGAGAAAGGAATGTGGAAACGCTAGAGAGTGAAAACATAGAGATTTGAGGTGAAGAGAAGAAAAAGGACTCATTTATATGAACATCTACCTGGCAAGGTCAGTGTAAGGACTACTGAAAGAGATAGTGAGTTTGGAGTTTAGGACTTAAGGATACTTACTAGTAATCATTTGGAAATGGGATAGAGGTTTATAAAGAATCTCAACTTTTTTGGTGACACTTGACTGCCGACTTATAAGAATGGACAAAACAGACAAGTCTCACACTACTAATGACAAAATATCATGTCTCACCTGAAAGCTGCAATTGAACCATAGGCTTTTCACATGGAGACAAAGGAGAGGAATAATAAATATTGAAAATTTAAATTGCCCCCAAACCTTTTAGGGCAAGTATGATTATAATCTATATAATAGTGTTGAGGAAATGACTAGCTCTACACCACTAAAATAAGAGTGGGTGATGGTGTATTTGCTCCTTAATTATACTACAACAACCTAAGAGCAAAATCCACCTTGAAAACTGAGTTTCATTATTCTGATTTATATTGGCTTAGGCAATATTTTAAATGTAAAGCTACATCTAATTATCTTTTAAAAAAAAATTATTATTTAATTTATTTTTGGCTGCGTTGGGTCTTCATTGCTGTGCGCGGGCTTTCTCTAGTTGTGGTGAGCGGGGGCTACTCTTTGTTGCAGTGAACGGGCTTCTCACTGCAGTGGCTTCTCTTGTTGCAGAGCACAGACTCTAGGCGTGTGGACTTCAGTAGTTGTGGCACACAGACTCAGTAGTTGTGGCTCGCGGGCTCTAGAGCTCAGGCTCAGTAGTTGTGGTGCACAGGCTTAGTTGCTCCACGGCATGTGGGATCTTCCCAGACCAGGGCTCGAACCCGTGTCCCCTGCATTGGCAGGCAGATTCTTAGCCACTGTTCCACCAGGGAAACCCATACATCTAATTAATCTTAAGGCTAAAAACAGATAGCTTGGTTAGTGACACTGAAAGGTTTGGTGATTTAGGATGATGGTCATTGAAAATAACATTCAGATCAAATTCTTCAAAGATTTATAAAAATTCTATACATTCTTTAGAAAAACTAAAAGATGCCATTTTGTTTTAAAAAGGAAGAGTGACTGAGGCACACATTTAACTTACAAATATATGTGGTGATTCTTAAATTATATTGACCAAAATAAAGGTAATGGTCCCAAGATTCACCAGCAAATTAAGAGACTGACATGTGAAAAAATATAGGGTTGATTTTAAAACAAGAGACAAGACCTCACCACATTTGGTTCAGCAATAATTATCTCTCAAATAAAGCTGATAAAAGAATTCTATGGCTATTTCTCATCATCATCATGAAATGCATTGGGGAGGAACTATAACAACAAACCAATAAAGTCTGGCCAAGAGACAAAGAATTTGGCCATTAAGCAAACCCTCTGACATAGTTAACTTGTTCATTTGTGCAATATTCAGATGTAGCTATTATGCTTACTCTCTAAACTTTATATAGTACTTTCACAGTTTACAAAGCCTTTCACAAACATCATCTCTGTTACTCATTACAACCAATCATTTAAGCTTGGTTTCCCATAGACTAACTAGCTTGTGCAAGGTCACAGCAACAGAGCCAGAACATAAAATCTGACCTTCAGAGTCTCAGTCTCTCATGCTGCTTTTCCACAGTTGTCTCTCAATAAGTATATATTTTAAAACTTACATTAAAAAATAATTAAGAATGTAGCTTTGGTAAATGGGGAGAGACATTTCCAGGCATCAGTTTGGTAACTAGAGAGGGTTGATAAATCCTGGTTATAGATCATGTCCCCGTGCAATCTACAAGGTGGCATTTATAGAGACTATTTAAGGTTATCAGGATATTTATATCCCCAAAGCAAATTACTGTAAGAATTCTGGGCAACTGATTTCATGTTATGAAGAATTTACACCAAATTAGCAACAAACAAAGAGCATCTCTTAGGAGATGGTTTCTTCCTGGGTGCTTGTATTTGGGTCCAGGTAGAGCTAAATTCTTCCAGTCTCATCATTAACAATTCAAGAGGACGAGGGGCTCCAATAACAATTCTGCCTTTTATTAATTTGTGACCTTAGATGAGTGACTTAACATATGTAAGCTTTACTTCTTTCAACTGTGAAATGGGTATTGTAATGGAGATGAATGGCTATAGCTTATATGAAAATACCTTGCATGTAATATGTCATTTTTATAAAATTAATTCTTAGTTTATTAATTAATTCATTAATTTTATAAAATTAATTCTTAGTCTGTGGATCAGAGAAGAGACACTCCCTTGTGCATAAACAAGAGGTAAGAGGGGCAGAACTAAGGCACTCCCTCTCCTTGTGAAGATAGTGGCATAAGTATAGCTGATCTTAAAATAATATGAAGCATTAGACCCTTATACAAGGGTCTCAGCTATTAAGAACCCATGCATAAATCACCAGGAAGCCAGTAGGAAGGAATACCAATCAGGAAACAATTTATGTCTTGTCTTTCATTAGTTCTTGTTTTCCAAAACCAGTCACATAAGCTAGGTTTGCTCTCATAAGATTTTGGGATCCAAATTTTAGAGTAAATTAACATCACTGTCTAGTTGTCTGAAGTTTTAGTTAGTTTGTTTACCATCATATAAATCTTTCCAGTTCCCTCTGTATACACATGGAAAATGCCTACAAAACAACAAATTCCTATTTCTAAATGTGTGACAGTTTCATAAAATCTCAGTACTGGAAAGAAACCAAAATCCCATCCTTCTCAATACTATGAAGTTATTTGTACTCTCCACAGCCTAAAAACTCTTCACAGACATAACAGTTGTAGAAATGTGTCCATACATCTTTATAACAAAGCTAATTCTGTGGTGGAGTACATTTGACAGAGTTAAAGCTCAGGCAAACTGTTATAATAAGCTTCGATAGGATGTGTGAAATGGAGATAACTGTAGAAGCCCTAATGACTCCAGAGAATTATACCTTACTCAGCTGGAACTACTAAGAGTAGTAGATCTATGGCAAAATTTAATCACCAAATTAGAAGCTGGTCAAGAAAATGCCTCTGGGATTTTATCAGCTTAAAATGGCCTAAAGAACATACTCTCTTCAACAGTCAAGTATTGCTTAGAAATTTGCTATAGCAATTGCTGTGATTCACAACAAGTAACCTACGTGAAGTAGCCTACACAGTATGGTATACTTCCCTGCATTTTTTTATTCTGCACATATTACATGATCCTCAAGGAAAAAATGTATGTAGATAGAACACATCATCTAATCACATGGGTGGGCACATCCATGAATCATGCCCAGGCTCACTAATGATTTTTTAAAACATCTGATTGATGTGGCAGCTTAGAAACCAATTGTATCCTTGTGGCTTCCAGTTGCAAAAATCAATTTTGCACTGATTTAACAGATTGCTTTGGTGTGGGAGAAACAGAGCAATCAATGGTGATGTCAGCAGCCTCTTTGTCATGCAGACCTAAAGAAGTTGGCTATAATCAGTCTTAAGCAAGGAGAAGCCACTGCTGTCATCATCAGCATTGAGTGCTCAGTTTCTCTGGTGCTAAAACGATCTGATCGTTTTAGCGAAAACAAAAGGAAGAAGCCTTGGGATTGAAACATGAAATGAAAGATGTGTATATTAAATATGCGAATTAGTGCTTAAAATGAAAACAGGAGAGATTTATAGAAAAAGCATGGTTTATATTCTAAATAACATACAGAAGTGGATTGGAATTGTCATGGGCAACTCGAAGGGAAATGCTAGAGCTGATGGCTGGGTAGGTAGAGGGAGAGAGGGCAGAATTCACCAAGTGTATTTGTAACATGAATATGAAAGACTATAGGCATTACTATCTATTCATTCAATAAGTTCTTTTCATGGAGACTATTTGATTTACACTATTTCTGAAGATCTTTAAACAAGGTAAAAATGCAAGTTCATAATTATACAGGAATGATCCAGTTCGATCTTATTTTCATTCCGCATTCTTCCCAAGAGGCAACTTTATCACATTGCTCTGAATTTATAAAGAGTTTTTCTTCTAAGAATATTAAGCCATGTCAGATGTAGGATCACATTTCTTCCATCTCTGTAAGGTAGCTGGAGGAAGGTAGGTAAAGGGGGGAGGGAGGGCAGATCTGATTATTTCTATAAACATAGCAAACCTATGATTTGTAACAATTCACCCAGGTAATCATAGGAATTTGAATAAAAAGTACAGCCCAGAATTCAACACTGATTTCCAAGACAAAGAGAAAGAATGAAAGAATGCTCCCTGTGAGCATGTTTTGGGAAAGAGAAGTGGCATTTCATCCATGATAATGCTTATTTTCCTCATGAAATACTTGTCTCAGACAAAGTGAGATTCTTCAGAGTAGATAACAAGAATAAATAAATAGCTGAATATGATCTTAGGAAGCACTGCTTTTTTCAGTCTGCCAGATTAACTCTAACCTTACTTGATTGTATAAATTGGAGAGAATTATGTGAGCTCTAAACCCCAAGGCCTGAACCCTAACTCTCAATTCCAGACAGAAAAACAAATCCCAATCTAATTTTATTCACTTAGAAATATTTGAGTGCCTACCACATGCAAAGCACCAAATAAGAAGAGATAAAAGACATGCCCATGCCTGCTCATACTCTAAACAGCAGGGATAAGACATGCATACATACAAAAAAGTGGGTAGGTTAAATTGGGTCAAGAGAAAAGGAGGCAGTTAGGAAGCTGTTACAATACTGCAGTAACCCACGTTAAAAACAAACAAACAAACAACAAGAAAAAATTCCTAAAGCATGAATTAGTGCAGTGGCAGTAGAATTAAAATGGAGAGGTTGATATGAAAGATGTTTCAGAAATGATGAATGTGGCAACTAATTTTATGTGATGCATGAGAGGAGGCAAAGAATGACTCCTAAGTTCCTAGTTTTAATAACTAGGAGAATGATCATATCATTTATAGAACCAGGTAGTTCGAGAGGAAAAGTAGATTCATAGGGGAAACAGAGGCATTTGATTTCAGGTATGATGAATTCCTGGCAAAAGTTCTGCAATCTTATTTCTTCATCCTCCAAACCACTGATCTTTAAACTTTGTAGACCCTATCAGTAAATTTTGGATATGTGTCCCCTAAATTTGTAGGGAAATTATATTAATGTATCAATCTAATTATACATAAAACTTACACAAAAAGTAGAAAATGTAAAAGAGTGAGTTAAAAGTAACTATAAATAATTATACTATTTTTCTTACCATATTCCAATAGCTTGTCTTGCACAGCCCATGTTACAGACTGCTTATCTAAACAATTTAGCTATACCTTGTCTTTCCAATTTGAAAAACTGAAAAAAAAATTATTGATTTGTCTAACCGAGGTTATTGATAAGAAATTCAGGTTATAGAAAAAACATACTTTGAATTTCTAAGGTAAAAAAATAGTAGAATACTCATCATTAATAATGCTCTCTGAATTTCAAGCTTTGCCATCAATTCAAAAGGCATGGAGATTCCTATACACTTTATCAGTTTCACATGTGTATCTTGCACTAATGAAACTTTACAAAATGGCAAACTAAGAGTCTCCAAAAAGACAGTCCCCAAAATTAGAAGAGCAGGAGAGTAAGTCCCTGTTGAGCAAAGTTTCTCTTTGCTTTTATATTTTGTGAAGGAAGGATTTTAATCTTCACAAAAACTTTATGAGGTACCATCCATCTGAAAAAAAACAAAAACCCCAAAACCAGGGCCCAAAAGTATTAAATGACTTACCCAAGGTCACTTAGTTAATATGTACTAGAGTCTCATATTTGAGATCAAGTTTTTATCTCAAGTTACTCTCTTTATACTAGACCACAGCTGCCTTAAGTCCTTTTGCTTCTTTTTTTTTTTTTGCAGTACGCGGGCCTCTCACTGTTGTGGCCTCTCCCGTTGCGGAGCGCAGGCTCAGCGGCCATGGCTCACGGGCCCGGCCACTCTGCGGCACGTGGGACCTTCCCGGACCGGGGCACGAACCCGCGGCCCCTGCATCGGCAGGCGGGCTCTCAACCACTGCGCCACCAGGGAAGCCCCTTTTGCTTCTTTTTGATGTTAAGGTTGCTTCAATCCTCCTATTAACACACATACTTTAAATTTCCACCTGGTCTCTAACCCAAACTGCAGAGAAGAAAGAAACAATATTGCTTAAAATGGACAAAAAAGGTGACAGACTAGTATTTCTCTCCTTTTCTTTCCTATTAGACAAAGATCATATTCTCACAATTTTTCAGCTTTTATTTCTGTCTATCACCCTGACCTCTGGATCAGTTTTGTATCAAAAATGGCTGCTTCTGAAACATGAGCTCTGTCGATTGGAATTTTAGTTCCACTTCTGGGGTTGGTTAGGACAGTACAAGTGCTCTGAAGTCTGAGGGTATATAATTTATCCTTGTTAAATCCAGATAACTCGAACTGGCAAGACAGAGACAATTTTGCCTTCAATAAGTTAGTAAGGGTTTACAAAGAACGAGTTGGGCCAAACTAACCTCATTTCCTTTTTTGATGGTGTGAATAGTCTGAAAGATTAGATGAATGCCTTATAGCTAGCATATCTGAATTGAACAAAACATCATCTTCCTGTTGTTAGGACAGACAAAGTGTGACCTGAAGTAATAGGAGGATTTATAGTTAGGTAACCAACCATTCCACCAAATGTATTAATTAATTAGTTGTTGACAATAGTAGAAAGTTATAGGCTCTCCTATTTTATTCACATTGCTATCAGGGCCCCAAAATGAAAATAGAAAAGGATTCTTTTTAAATTGGCAGATGACAAAACTGGAAGGGAGAGCACATGAGTGTGATGCCGATCTGAAAGGATGGATAAAATCTAGCCACATGAAATGGAAGAAGTAATTAATGCAAAATATCTTAGTTTATTAAATTATCTATACAAGGAGAACTGCCTTAACAGAAGTATCAATATAGTGGTCGCTGGAAGTTTTTTTTTGTTGATCGTGAGCACAATAAGCTGCTGGAAAAAAAAGTCCAGGAACAGAAAACACCACCACCAATAGACAAAGCTAATGCAATTTAAAACAAAGTTAATGTCATTTAAAACAGTACAGTCCAGATCAAGCTCTTACACAGTTCTCTGAATGGAGCATACCATATCCACTGTGTAAATATTTGAGGGAGGGCACATTTGAAGAATCAGGACATTGACAAACTGTATGTAAACAAAGGCAGGAAACCATCCTTAAGGAAGAAACTGGAGGGTTGAGAGTTGGGGAAGGGGATTGTGAACCCAGTAGCAACTTTCAAAAGTTTTAAGGTCTGAGAAATAAAGACTGATTTATTCTCATTTTGATAAGGCTAATATGTAAATCATCAATTAATAGCACTGTCAGTGTTTTAATAACTGAAACATGAGACCCATGTGGGGTAATGTAAATCAGATTCTTCCAGAGTGTAAGTCACTACTTGCTTATATACATGATGTACTTTTGAGATTTTCTCTTATTCTTTCAGATATTATTATTGTATGCTCTCATTTAGTTTTAAACAATAGTGACATAGCTCAGGAGCTAGAGGGATTCAAAGTTAGGGCAACTACCAAATTGACTTCTGTAGTTAGGGAGTTGCTTGATTCTGGAGAGAAGCTGAGCTATACCTGTAGTTATGGATAGATATAAGGGCCATATCACAATTATGAATGAGAAGAAAAGTAGGTAGGTAGTCTTTCTAGGTATGTCTGTGCTCAATAACTTGCTTAAAGGTAGGGTCATCCCTAGGATATTGAGAGCCCTAGGGGAATCACGTGTTGTTCTCCCTCTCTCAACATTTGTGTTACAAGAAATAACAAGGAGTCTGCGAGTGAAGAGTAGTCACTTAGAGGTCAGCCTCAGGGTGCATGTATGAAGGAGAGGAAAGGAAGCCACCCCTGGCTGCTGTAACTTGGAGCAGCAGGTGGGGGTGGCTGCATAGGGGGAATGGGATGTTTATGTGTTGCATACATATGCTTCAGGTCTTTTAGTACCAGTTGATGAAATGCCTCCCTTACTTTCTATCTGCCCACAGGGGTACCTAAAACTTACAACCCCATAAAGATCAGCACCGCTTGTCATATTCTAGGAACAGTTCTGCCTACTGACTAGGGGAGAGAAAATGCCCATTTTTCAGCTCACCTTAACAACCAGAACAATGCTTGAAGATAATGATTCAAAGAGAGATTACCTGCTTAATCTCTGAGTCTCTCTGTTTCTGAATGCCAATACTGGTGTCCTTGTATAGAGCAGCAACCACACTTCAAATGGCTGGCTGTGATCAAAAGACAGCCTAGTGGTCCTCACAAGGGGTGTATAAGACCTGCCTGTTTATTTCCAGTGCTCTGCAGGAAGAAAAGTCAATGTTTGGCAAGGTTATCAGCTTGAATAGCAGAAATAAACATTTTCTGAAAAATGGAAGAATAAAAGAAAGCAATAACCAACAACTGTCTGTTAGAAAAGAGATTAGAAAATGGCTGCTAAAGAAAGCAAAGTTGAATTCTGGAAAGCTCTTTGAGTGTACTGAGAAAAAGGAGCCCCAGTCCCCAGAAATAACCAGTGACAAGTTAATCCTTCACTCTGGGGCTTCCACGCTTGTTCTAAGAACACTCTTGAAAAACTACTCACCACAGAGAAGTTGGCCTTTGATAGGCATCCAGAGGCAACCAGCCTAATTCGGTGGGAGGGCACAGGACAGGGAAGCGGGAGCCTAGGTTTTTTAGTTCCAACTCTGTCACTGACTTGTTTTGTGACCTTGAGCAAGTTCCTTCACCTCTAATACCAGATCTAACCACCTCACAGAGGTAGTAGAACACAATGAAATCACGGAGGTGGAAGCACTTTGCAAAGCAAAGAGCACTGTACAAGTGTGAGGGATTATTATCCAAATAGATTTCATGCCAGCCCTTCTGGTATCACCCTCGAGGCCTCCTCAGCTTTGGCACAGGATCCCCAAATCCCTGGTTGCTCCCACCAAGTCCTACCCGGCTTGGGAACAGAAGCTTTCACCACCCCTCCCACCCAGCCTTCTCTTGCCAGCTTCCTCCTTAATGATGCCAGCTGAATTTAATTATTCTTCATCAGCTTTAGTCTCTCCTAGAGAGGTCCAGTCCTCGTCAGGAAAAGACTCCATCTTCTATAACACCAACAACTCTTCAGGTGCAAACTACCTATGTGGTAGGTGTGAAGAAGAGGAGAAAGAAAGCTGGAGCACTCTCCAGGGGAGAAATCTGTGATTTGAGTGAAACTTGCTTGAGAAGCTCTCAGTGCCCAGAACACACACACACACACACACACACACACACACACACACACACACACACAATCTTAATGAAAGGCTCAGGCTGTTTATATACCATAGCAATCAGAAATCTTACCTGATTGCTGCTCTCTGAGCCTGAGCCTGTGCTGTTCACTCTGTCTGCCTTCTCTCTACCACCTGTGAAGATTCTAATTCAATGCTGCCCATTTATACACTCCTGGGAGCGGCAGGACTCCAGGAATCTCTGTCCTCACCAATCGTAAGTCAGAATTCCCCAATTTTTGAACATGTCCGATTTAAACCTGTTTATGTAGACATTCCATCAGTGTTGTCAGCTTCCTAACTGAAGGCAGGACTTGGCCTCAAAATCAAGAAGCTGCTGTCTCATGCCTGCTGTACAGACCCTGTACCTGGGTTCCCCAGTTCCCACAGACAATTCCTCTGGAGAACAATTCTCACTCACAGGCAACATGTGGAGAATAAGAGAGAAGTCAAGTCCTACAGAACAAGGGGCTCAAGTGTATAATGGATCCAAAGGGAAAAACTAAGGTCAGAGACCCGGGTGTCATATTAAAACAGAGGGAATAGGATACGGACAAAGTTAAAATAGGCAGTGGGTTTAATGCTTACAGATCCAGGCTTGGCACAAGAGCACATACCAAAGAAGGGTCCTAACACTCAAGCAGAATTTGGTAACTTGACATCCTAACTGGCATGAACAGAAGTGGAGTCTAAAGATAAAACACAGGGGGAAAACAGGGTACAAACTGAGTCTAATAATAGTGCCCTAAGCTCTGATACACTCAAATAGGTCCCCACAGTACAGAAGCCATAATATTTCTGAAATTCTTAGGCTGGGAGTACCAATTTTCAGTACCTCACCTGGTATAGAAAAGCAAGAACTCTAGAGAAGAAAGTAGGGCTATATAAGGATTCAGAATTTAAGCTCAAGCAGGGTACAGGGTTCTGGGGTATTATACTGGGTCTAACTAAATCTTGGGACAAATGCCCTACCTAGATAGAATATAAAGATTGTCTTTCTGGTTTGAAGATTAGGGTATCCCAACTCATATTCAGTCCTGGATGGCTTGTAGGCAAAATACTTCTCTTTCTATCTCTTGGTGCTCTCTATTGCTTCTTGCTCATTTACCTTCATACTTATTCCAAGTTCAGACTAGTTTGTCACAGAATATAACTCAGGACTTGGGATAGTATGCCAGGAAAGAGGTCTGCTATGATAAGTCTACCCCTCACCACATGTCAATGGCCATAGGAGACAAGAACGGGAGGGGAAATAGTATTAACTCTTGGCAGGACTTGTGATGGTAAAACTGGTCCCTGCCAGAGGTGTCTCGGGGCTATATCTGATGTAGACCAGCCTTCTCATTCAGAAAAACAACTATACGTATCCCTGTTCTCCATAGAAATTAGAACTGATGAAAAGCATTTGGCAAAGTAGGGGCCAGGTTGTAGCAAAATACCATGCCAAGGGCTGAAGGTGTGAAATGGTGACCAGATGTTGGAATAGATTGTGTAAAGAGAATCACAGGAGAAAAACTAAATTTGTTCTCAAGTGGCTCCATTTAAAAGAACACCCACACGAAGCTTTCCTTGTAGAAGCTGGCATAGTGCCTACTTAGCACAGAGCCTGGCACATTGTATTGTAGGCACCCAATAAATGGTTTTGATTGAATAGAATTATAAATTACTCACTAAAACAGCCAGGCAAAACTTTCCAAGCTCTTTAATCACAGCTGTTAAAAGGATGTAAAGTTGTAGTAAAATTCCTCATATATTGAATCAACTACTTTGAGAAGTTATTTTACATAGCTGAAGTTTTATTTTTATCCTCTCATGATTTAAATTCCTCAGTTATGTACAACTATTTCCTTGGGTCTAATGGGAAAAACTATCTAAGACCCACTGAGATTAGTGGGCAATGGAAGAAAAAGGAAGACAACCAATCAAAGATAGGAAGGAATACAAGCTTCTTAGAGTGGAAGAGAACTATCCCTCACCTTGCTAATGTAACTATAAAAGCTTATTCTTGCAAAAAACAATGGCTAAGGGAAAAAAGGGGGGGGGATATATTCATGGATTTTTTTTTTTTTCGGCCATGCCGTGCAGCTTGCGGGATCTTAGTTCCCTGACCAGAGTTTAAACCCCGGCCACTGCAGTGAAAGAGCCGAGTCTTAACCACTGGACCTGCAGGGAATTCCCTTCATGGATTTTTTTTTTTTTTTTTTTTTTTTTTTTTTTTTTTTTTTTAGGGCACAAACCCGCGTCCCCTGCATCGGCAGGCAGACTCCCAACCACTGCACCACCAGGGAAGCCCCCCTTCATGGATTTTTAAAGTCAACAATTACTTCTCTAAACTCTCTTGATTATATTCAATATAAGCTCCTCTCCCAATCAAGACTATTCTAATTCTTCTTTTAAAATTTTACTGAAGTATAGTTGATTTATAATCAACTGTATAGCAAAGTGATTCAGTTATACACATATATCCTTTTCCATATTCTTTTCCATTATGGTTTATCACAGGATATTGAATATAGTTCCCTGTGCTATATAGTAGGACCTTGTTGTTTATATTTCTTATATATAATAGTTTGTGTCTCCTAATCCCAAACCCCAATCCTTCCTTCCCCCACCCGCCTTCCCCCTTGGCAACCACAAGTCTGTTCTCTATGTTCTGTGAGTCTGTTTCTATTTTGTAGATATGTTCATTTGTGTCGTATTTTAGATACCACATATAAATGATATCATATGGTATTTGTCTTTCTCTCTCTGACTTACTTCACTTAGTATGATAATCTCTAGATCCATCCATGTTGCTGCAAATGGCATTATTTCAATCTTTTTTATGGCTGAGTAATATTCCATTGTGAAGGTATATATGTATATATATATATATACCACATCTTCTTTACCCATTCATCTATCGATGGACATCTAGGTTGTTTCCATGTCTGGGTTAACAATATTCTAATTGTTTAATATGCTCTGCCCCATAAAATAAAATAAGATATTGGACAGATGTACAGGCCTAAATTAAGGCATAGGCTGGTTATGAAGGAAAGCAGATTCCAGAGGCTTAGAGGTCTGAAAGTTGTCAAGAGGATGAAAGATGTGTAAGGTCAATTAGCTTTCATCTGAGAGCAGCATCTATTTGTTTCTGGTTGATTTTAACCTATTTGCTGGGGGTGGTTGTACAGGTGTAGATCACAGCCAGAAGAAATTATGAAGATTATTGGTGAATTCTGCCCATACTAGAAAACCAGTGTGAGAGATAGTAGAACACTGCTGTCTCTTTTTACCAGGTCCCTTCTCTGAGAGGGAAAATAGTAGTCATTAAACGTCTTATCCTGCAACCTAGTGCCACCTCTTGGGGCCTATCTCTTGGCTGAGCTCACTCTTTGCATTTCCCCAAGTTTGCCTCCTTTACCATCCTCCAGTTCCTCTTCCACTGACTGTTTTACTGTTTCTCCCCTTTCTGCATAGCCCTCTGCCCCTCATTTCTTGCCTTTTCCTTGGCTCCCTGGGATATGTTGGCCTCACAGAGGTATCGCCAATCACTTTCTCTAAAGTCATTCTAAACCAAGATCTTTCAGGATGCCCTTGACCCATATTTCATTTATAAACTGATAAATCTCAAGTTGACAGGAAAGACTGGACAGAATCAAAATCAAATCCAAATGTTGAGAAAAATTTTCCACCTTCTCATTTAGTATTTTTCTAGTTTCTTAGTAGTATTTTTCTTTATTCTAATTGTGAATTATGCAGATTTATTTGAAGGACATTTCTTCTTCTGTATTTTATCTACTATATATTTTAAAATGTCTAACACTAACAATGTTCTAAGTAATAATAACAACATTGAATACTATAATTCAATTGTATTGGGGAGGACTTGAGGATGCCTCAAAGAAACTCTTGATAAAGAAGCAGCCTAGGGCAGAGGAAACAGCACTGAACTAGTAGTTGAGATCTCTATTCTAGTCCCAGATGCATCATTTAATTCCTGTGTAACTTTAGGCAAGTTACTTTCCTTTCCCAGCATAATAACAGCAACAATGATAATAGTTTATGTGTATTGCCTATTTACTATCTGCCAAGCAATGAAAGAAGCACTTTAGATGCCCTATTCTAGTTAATCCTTACAACAACCCTACAAGATAGAAACTATTATAATTAATATTTGTAGTTTAGGTAACAGAAGCTCAGAGAAGTTGAGAAAATTGCCCAAAGTTTCACATAGCCTAAGGCTATGGATGTTTTCAGAACCAAAGTTCAAGCAGCTAGTAAGTATCAGAACCAGGATTCAAACTCAGGTACATCTGACTCCTTAGTTCACACTTTTAACCAGTAGGAAATGCTGCTGCTTTACAACATTTTTTTGAGCCTTAGCTTCCACATTCATAAAAATAAGGGGATTGGGTTGATTTCTAAAGTCCCCTGTAGCTCTAACAAGTTAAGAGTCTCCTATCAAAGGAATATTGAAATCTCCAGTGGCAGCTAAAATAGCAGCTAAAAGCCAAAAACCCCACATCAGTTCTTTCCGTTACATTGCATGCATGAAAGGGCCATGGCATGCCAATACTTTTCTTAGTGATGTTGAGAAGAAGGAGGAATGTTTTGAGTCATAGGTCAAGGGAGGGAAGAGCCTAGCCTTTCCATCAGGAAACCGAAAAACTGGGAGAAATGTGTGGCTTTTCAGTTCAGATATAAAACATTTGCCAGGGGATAAATAAATATTCTTTTCCAAGAGTGAAGGAGACCAACCCTGCACAAATTGGTAACCAGTAACAATGTAGCAAACAGCCTCTGAATCTACTGAGAATTCAGCCAAAGGCCTGGCTTTCAAGGAGGGGAAGCCTTGATATATTAATTTCAGTGTCATAAATAACAAATTACTACCAGGGAGTAATATTCCAGAAGAGAAATTCATGCCTTTGGTTGACATACCAAAAAGGCGTGGAGCACTGGAGACCAAGAGTTATTCTGGGAGTTATTCTCCCTCTACATTCTCTTCCTTTAAGATCTTGCCCCCTAACATGGCTTCAACTATCATATCTATGTGGATGACTCCCAAATCTATATCTGCAGCCCTATCCTATCACACTAACTCCAAATCTGTATCACAGCTGCCTCCTGGACATTTCCACAGCGACATTTAGACGCCACTTCAAACCCATCAAACGTCAGATTTATCACCTTCTGTTCCAAGCCAGTTCCCAATAAAGTGGGAAAGATGTTTTGACATCTATAAGGACAAGTACAAATATAAAGTATTGTTTTTCTCATTTAGGGTCAAGGACAACATTATTTACCCAGGTACCTAGGCCTGGGACTTTGGAGTACTTCTCCAAATCCAGGCACTTACTAAATCTAGGAGATTCTTACCTTGTGAGATCTCTTGTATCTGTTCCTTCCTTTCCATTCTCAAAATCTTTACCTCTAGGCTGATGAATTCTAAATCTTTATCTCTCACCTTACATAAATGAATGTAAATATGTAAAGTACCTGGCATACAGTGGTGATCAAACAGTGTTAGATGTACTTTTAAGTACTAGACATACTCAATTTAGATGTCTATCTGGCACCTCAAACTCAACATGCTCTTAACTGAATGAATTTCCTTCCCTAAACCAGCTTCTCCTGATTTCCCAGTGTCAGTTATTGACATCATAATCTATTCACTCAAGTCAGAAAACTGGGGGTGAGTTTTCTTTGAATTTTTCCCTCTCTTTGTACCTACATGTAATTTCTCATAACGTCTTATCAGTAGTCTCTGGTATTTCTTTCAATATATACCCTTTTTTATGTCCTCATAGGAACTGGCCTAAACAAAGATCTTTTAAGATCTGGATTTAGCTCAACAACTTACTGTGAGATCTTGGGCAAATTATTTAACTTCCTTGAATCTCAGTTTCTTCCTCTGTAAACATGGAGTTGTTTTCTGGATTAAATGAGATTATTGTATGTATAGTTTTGATAATAGAGTTACCTCTCAAAAATATATTCCCTTTCCCCTCTCACAATTTTCCTCTTCTTAAAGTTGTTTAAAGTGTAAAGTTAGGCAGCTGATTTGAGATCTTAATGTAGGCATTTATAGTTACAAACATCCATCTGAGCACTGCTTTTGCTGCATCCAATAAATTTTGTTATTTGAATTTCCTTTTCGTTAATCTCAAAGTATTTTCTACTTTCCCTAGGATTTCTTCTTTAACCCAGTGGTTGTTTAAGAATATATTGTTAACAAAAAAAAAAAAGAAAGAAAGAATGTATTGTTAATTTCACATAGTTGTGAATTTTCATTTTCCTTTTGTTATTGGTTTCTAGCTTCAGCCCACTGTTGAGGGAGGGGATACTTTGTATGATTCCAATCTTTTAAAATTTATTAAGACTTCTTTTGTGGCCTAACCTATGGCCTAGGGAAAATGTTCAATCTGCACTTGAGGAGAATGCACAGTCTGTTGTTAGGCAGACTGTTTTGTATATGTCTATTGTGTTTAGTTGGATTATAGAGTTGTTCAAGTCCTCTATTTCCTTATTGATTTTCTGTCTAGATATTCTATCCATTACTGAAAGTGTGATATTGAAGTCTCCAGCTATTCTTGTAGAACTGTCTATTTCTCCCCTCCAGTCTGTCAATTTTTACTTCATATATTTTGAATCTGTTATTAGATGCATAAATGTTTATAATTGTTATATCTTCTAGCTGTACTGAACCAAACCTTTTATTAATATATAATGCCCTTCTTTGTCTCTTGTAACTGTTCAGATTTAAAATCAATTTTTACTACATGGTTCAAAAGGATACATGTACCCCAATGTTCATTGCAGCACTATTTACAATAGCCAAAACATAGAAGCAACCTAAATGCCCATCGACAGATGAATGGATAAAGAAGATGTGGTACATATATACAATGGAATATTACTCAGCCATAAACAAGAACAAAATAATGCCATTTACAGCAATGTGGATCGACCTAGAGATTGTCATACCTCAGTATGACATACCTCAGACGTAAGTCAGACACAGAAAGACAAATATCATATGATATCGCTTATATGTGGAATCAAAAAAAGTGGTTACAAATTAACTTATTTATACAACAGAAGTAGAGTCATGGATATAGAAAACAAACTTATGATTACCAGGGGGGTAAGTCAGGGGAGAGATAAATTGGGAGACTGGAATTGATATATACACACTACTATATATAAAATAGATAAGTAATAAGAACCTGCTGCAGAGCACAGGGAACTCTACTCAATACTCTGCAAGGCCTATATGGAAAAATAATCTAAAAAACAAATAGTGGATATAGGTATATGTATAACTGATTCACTTTGCTGTACACCTGAAACTAA
Organism: Physeter macrocephalus; assembly: GCF_002837175.3. Lineage (NCBI taxonomy): Eukaryota > Metazoa > Chordata > Mammalia > Artiodactyla > Physeteridae > Physeter > Physeter macrocephalus. The sequence goes on from NC_041234.1 coordinate 59,616,335, forward strand.
CACAACATTGTAAATCAACTATGCTCCAATATGATTTTTTTTTTTTTTCGGTAAGTGGACCTCTCACTGTTGTGGCTTCTCCTGTTGCGGAGCACAGGCTCTGGACGCGCAGGCTCAGCGGCCATGGCTCACGGGCCCAGCCGCTCCGCGGAACGTGGGATCTTCACGGACCGGAGCACGAACCCGCGTCCCCTGCATCGGTAGGTGGACTCTCAACCACTGCGCCACCAGGGAAGCCCCTCCAATATGATTTTTTAAAAAATCTTTAAAAATATATTTCTCCTGTTACTTAGGTTATTAATTATAAACAGATATGTTAAAAGCTAAAAATATTCCCCAGAATAAATTAATAACTTCATGACAACATTAAAAAAAAGAAGTGGTACATATATACAATGGAATATTACTCAGCCATTAAAAAAATGAAATAATGTCATTTGCAGCAACATGGATGGACCTGGAGATGATCATACTAAATGAAGTAAGTCAGACAGAGAAATACAAATATCATATGATATTGCTTATATGCAGAATCTAAAATAATTAATACAAAAGAACTTATTTACAAAACAGAAACAGACTCAAAGACTTAGAGAATGAACTTATGGTTGCCAAGGGGAAAGGGTTGGGGGGAGGGATAGATTGGGAGTTTGGGACTGACAAGTACACATTGCTATATTTAAAATAGATAACCAACAAGGTCCTACTATATAGCACAGGGAACTCTGTTCAATATTCTGTAATAATCTAAATGGGAAATGAATTTGAAAAAGAATAGATACACATATATGTATAACTGAATCACTCTGCTGTACACCTGAAATTAATGCAACATTGTTAACCAACTATATTCCAATATAAAATGAAAATTTTTTAAAAAGTCAGTTTTTTCTGATATTATTATAGCTATCCCAGCTACCTTTTGGTTACTATTTGCATGGAATATCTTTTTCCATCCTTCTTTTTCAACCTATTTGTGTATTTAGGTGTAAAGTGAGTAATTTGTAAGCAGCATATAGTGGGATTTTGGTTTATGTCCATTCTGCCAGTCTCTGTCTTTTAATTGGTGAGTTTAATCCATTTACACTTAAAGTGATTACTGATAATGAAGGACTTACTTCTGCCATTTTCCTATTTAACATATATCTTATATCTTTTTTGTTCCTCTATTCTTCCAATATTGCTTTTTTCTTTGTCTTGGTTAATTTCTTTTAGTGTAACATTTTGATTTCCCCTTTATTTTATTTTCTACATGTTTTAGTTATGTTCTTAGTAGTTGCCATGGAGATTACAGTTAACATCCTAAATTTATAACAGTCTAATTTGAAATGACACAAAATTAGCTTCAAGAACCATACCTTAACTCTGCTCCTATCCAGTTCCATCCCTCCCTTTATGTTGTTATTGTCACAAATTAAATCTTTTTACTTTGTGTGCTCATTATCATAGATTTATAATTATCATTTTATGCATTTGTTTTTATAAATCATATAAAAAACAAAAAGAGAAGTTACAAACCAAAAATACAATGATGCTAGCTTTTATTTTTACCTATGTAGCTACCTTTACTGGAGATCTTTATTTCTTCATATGACTATGAGTTACCATATACTTTCCTTTCCTTTCAGCCTGAAGGACTCCCTTTAGCATTTATTGTAGGGGAGGACTACTAGCAACAAACTCCATTAGCTTTTCTTTATCTGAAAATGTTTTAATTTCTGCTTCATTTTTGAAGGACAGTTTTCCTGGGCATAAAATTCTTGGTTGACATATGACCAAGCAATTCCATTCCTATGATTATATTCAAAAGAATTGAAAGCAGGGACTTGAGCAAGTATCTGTAAATAGTTGAGAAAACAAAATGAGACCCCAAAATATCATTTAAGAACTAATGTAAAGAGCAAGGAACTCAGTAGAACTGTTAAAAATCAAATTAATAAAATGAAGAAAAATTCTGGGGTAGTCACGGTGAATGAAAAGGATAAAGACAAATTAAACTAATTAGTTACAAAATAATAGAGTTGGGATCAAAGATAATCTAAAAATAATAATGCTGAAACAGAATAACTTCTATTCTACAATAAAACAGAGAACATATTAGAAGATAAAACAGCTGAAAAATTTCCTGAAATAATCGAAGAACTACATTTGCAAATCTAAAGACTTTACTCTGTGTTCAAGGTGAATCTGACAGATATTGACTGGAATCAAGTCATATCCTGATTACATTATTAAACAAGGATAAAGATGGCAACCAGGCACAGAAGGCAAGTCATATACACAAGGGGGAAAAAAAAAACTTTTTGACATGGTACTTCTCCAGAGATACAGCTAATGCCAGAAGAAAATGGAAAAGAATAAAGTGTTCTAAAAGACATTCTGATACAAGAATACCAGTAAAGTTTAAATGTAAATCTAACAGGCATACATTCTAAAGCATGAAAGAACTCAGACTATATAACTAGTATGATAACTTTTTTTAGAGGGGGAGAACTACCAAATAATGAAGTATTTCATTAAAGTAAAAAACCCTACCAAATGATGAATGGCTGGTCAACTGAAAGAAGAGTGGAGAATCTGTAGGAATAGGACTAGTACTAAACATTTATTCCATTTAATCATATATATATATATATATATATATATATATATATATATATATACCTCCATTCATCTATTAATAGGCAGTTTACTTCCAAATCCTGGTATTGTTGGTAATGCTGCAATGAACATAGGGGTGCATATAACTTTTTGAATTAGTGTTTTTGTTTTGTTTGGATAAATACCCAGAAGTGGAATTGCTGAATCATCTTAGTAGTTACATTTTTAATTTTTTGATGTAGCTCCATACTGTTTTCCATAGTGGCTGTACCAATTTACATTCCCACCAACAGTGTAGGAGGGTTCTCTTTTCTCCACACCCTCTCCAGCATTTGTTATTTGTAGACGTTTTAGTGATGGACATTCTGACTGGTGTGAGGTGATATCTCATGTGGTTTTGATTTGCATTCCCTGTTGATTAGGGATGTTGAGCATTTCTTCATGTGTCTGTTGGCCATCTTCATATCTTCTTTGGAAAAAGGTCTATTAGGTCCTCTGCCTGTTTTTTAATTGTATTTTTTGGTGTTTTTGATATTGAGTTGTATGAGATATTTATATATTTTAGATATTAACCCATTATCTGTTATATCGTTTGCAAATATCTTCTCCCAGTCAGTTGGTTGCCTTTTTGTTTTGTTGATGGTTTCCTTCTCTGTGTAAAGGATTTCTTCCCATTGGGAGCTTCAAGAGCAGTGAAGCATGAGACAAGTCCTGTTTTGCCACATTACTAGCTATATGACCTTGTGTATATCACTTCCTCTCTGGAAGCAGACCTCAATTTTCCTATCTCTGTGGATGTTCTTGAGATTTGTGAATCTCTGATACCCATAGGCCCACTTTTTCAGCAAAGCTGAATCTAGGACAAATCTTCCTAATTGGTAACTACTAGACATCAATTTCCAGGCCTAATACTTGGCAAAAGTATGAAGTTAGCAAAGCTTATCTCTGGAATTCTTCCATCTTCCTAATTATGTGGGCACTTCTAATTTTGCTGCTTGTTTCAATTCCTCCCCCACTTCTTCCAACAGCTAACCTAAAGTTCTTCAAAGGTTAGCTGATAATAGTTTAAATGCTGAAGGTGGGGAAGTGGGAAGGGATTAGGGAATCATTTATGGAGAGGAGTGGTTAACTTTTGAAGTGTGACTATTTGGGGCAAAGAGAGTAGTCCATTTTGCTGGACACACAGGGTAGATTTCTGGGAGAGAAAGGTTAGATTGAGATCAGATTGTGTGGGGCTTTATACCTCATGGTTGTGGCATTTGAAATTAATTTGATTGATAGTGGGGAGCCTTTGAAGTTTTTGTCCATGGGGTGACTTGAACAGGATGAAGCACAGTTCTCTAAAAAGCCTCAGTTAAAATGCAAATTATGTTCCCTGGGAGGGTAATGCATTAGTTCATTAGCACTTATTAACACCTTAGAGAGAGATTTCTTATCGAGGAGCAAAGTGCCCTGAGGGACTGGGTCACAAGCACAAAACAGAGCAATATTGATTAGGAAGAAAAAAGGAGTAAACAAGTTTCAGAGAACAAGTAGTACCTGAATATACATTGTAAGCGAGCCCTGGGCAGATGGAAGGCAGCAGGAAAACAACAGGGGTGAGAAGACATAAGGGCACCAAGAGTTGGGGTGCCAGGCTAGGTCCTGGGTCCATGTATAATGATCTGAAGACAGCTTCTGGCCCAGAAACAACTGTCTTTTCTGCTAGCTGGAAATCATACCATGAGAGATTCATTCTATAGTATCTGGAAAGGCATTTATTTAAAGATACTTTGAGACTCCTAAGGAAACTCAAATACCACCAGGTAACAACACCTAGTGCACATTTTTGGGCCCTAGTTTCATCACGTCTCACAATCTCTCTTTTCACATCTGTAAAATGGGGATAGTGCTGTTTTGCCTTGCTCATATATTTGGGATGAGAGAATGAGAGAATCAGATGAGATGATAGATGATATAGAATGTTGTAAATGATAAAATGCTAGACCAGTATAAGAAAGGTTGAGTATTTTTTTATAGTTTTCTTTTTTCCCCTCAGTTCTAGGCAGAGAGCTGGACATTTTCACATATGTACTTATTAAGATTGAATTGAAGTGAATTGCTGTAATTTAATATATTTTCACAAGGATTATATAAAGCTAAAAATCTTTAACAACAACAACAAAGACAAAAAAGCCCTATTTTAGGAAAAATAGTCCATGATCAATCTTAGATTCCGGAAGATATATTGCTTGAGAGAGAGCAATTATTTATCTTTACTTTTGTTTTAGCCTCTGCAAGATTTATGACTAGGCTGCTGAAGTCCAAATTTGCTTTAGACTATCACACTTCCTAATTAAATGCAGGTTTAGAGTACTGCTCTATGCTATTTAACTTTTTTTTTAATGTAGGGTTTGTTATTTTATTATTATTATTTATTTATTTATTTATTTATTTATTTATTTTTGGCTGTGTTGGGTCTTCGTTTCTGTGTGAGAGCTTTCTCCAGTTGCGGCAGGCATGGGCCACTCTTCATAGCGGTGTGCGGGCCTCTCACTATCGCGGCCTCTCTTGTTGAGGAGCACAGGCTCCAGACGCACAGGCTCAGTAGTTGTGGCTCACAGGCCTAGTAGCTCCTCGGCATGTGGGATCTTCCCAGAACATGGCTCAAACCCGTGTCCCCTGCATTGGCAGGCAGATTCTCAACCACTGAACCACCAGGGAAGCCCACTATTTAACTTTTAAAAAGTGATCTAGTACAATTTGTTTATTGAAGCTATTTTTGTATTTAATTTTAATATGAGAAAGTAGATAATTATTTTGCTCTAAATGCTTTATATCAGTAGTTATTGATTTCACCTTATCTGGATATATTTTTGCTGAAGCTCTTTGATCATTCCAAGACTTTGTTTAAATTCAAAGGGAAAGTGTTAAAAGTCTTTAAATATAAAAACGTATTCTCCTGATCTTGAAGTCATGGTTAATCTTATAGGGCCTAGGTCCTGGTATTTCAAAGCACTCTGCAATGGGTTTGAAATGCTTCTAGCTCTTAATCTTTCTCCTGGTCCTCTGCTTACTTAACTACGTACCAATCTGGCTGCACAACCCCAACACCAATGAACCCTTTAAATTGATATAGGTCAGTGAAAGGACATAAGTGTAAGGGAAAAATAAGATTTACCTATGGAAATCTCAGTTTTCAGAAGAGCAAATAATAAAATTTGAGTTAGCAGACCTGAGCTCTAGTCCTGCTCCAGATATTTACTATATTTGGCAAGTCACTTTCCCTTTCAGGACCATAGTTCCTCTATAACTAAAATGATTTACTGAACTAGAAGATACCTAAGGTCTCTTCCACCTCCATCAATTGAATTTCCATGCCTGAGAATATAGGATACAATTCTGCCCATTGGCCTAGGTGAGTGATGTCAAAGGACATGCACATGCTAATTATTTCATTATGTTACATGGCTCTTTTAGCAAAAAATACTTGTCTAAGTACTCTCCTGGTTGTCAACTTTAGATACTGCACAAGGCCTTTCAGAGTACTTGGATTTATGTTACCTCATCACCCACACAGCAATATCTCAAAAAGTGTAACCTGGGGTTATCCTCATTAGAATCACCTGGAATGCATGTTCTACGGTTCCATTCCAACCTGCTGTAAATAATAGTATCCTGGGTCGGTGAGGACTTGGAATCTGCACCTTATCGGTGTCCTCAGCTGATTCTAATGTCCACTAAAGTTTGAGAATCATGGGATACAAAGTTAGAGTCATTCAAGAATATGTCAGATACAGGGAGAAGCAGAATAATCGTGCCTTGAAAACAGTGCTTGCTGAGGTGGAAAGAGTGTGGGTGAGGAGGTAGCACACTCTGTATGAGAAAAACAAATACCTGCTTATAAAAAAGAACATTAAAAACAATTGAAGAACATAGTAAGCTTGAAACTAAGCACAATATTACATGAGAATGAATCTTCAGAGGGGAAAAGTGAAATGTGAACATTTAACATTTTAAAAAATCACTCAAGTTAAAGATATTACACTTGTAGAGAGTACTGATAGTAACATCTTTAAGGTATCCTGATTTTATTAAGGGGACTACTCACTACTTTTCCCCAGAGACCAGGAATGTGGCACTGGAATGTTAGAATTTTCCCTTTGGAAAGTGGGGTTTCCCTGGATGCCAAATCATCAGGGGCTTCTCTGTACTGTGAAGTGCCAAGGTTGTCAGGAGAAATAATGGAAAGAGAACTAGAGGAAAAAGAAAATGTGAGAAAGAATATGGAAAATGACAGATGAGTTAGGGAAAAGAACGAATCAAAGAGAGAGAGTTTATAGGAAGAGAAAGAGAAGGCTAAACCATGTAAAATATTGAATAGAGACTGGGATTGAACAAAGCTGGAAAGGAGAAAGAAGAAAACTAGGTAAATGGTTTTCTGAGGAGAACTCTAATTTGTCATATGAAAGGAAAAATAGTTTGATTCTGTACCTGAGCTGGAATAGGGCCCACTGAAGGCCTTTTTGCCCATACAAATGACTTTCTCCTTGAAGTTGAAAGCTGGTTTCAAGGTTGTTCCTGCCTTAAAACATCTTTAAGAACTGGTCTTTTTTCTTTTTTAAGAGAAACATTCAGATGCCTTTGCACATGGTTGGTCATATATTAATTTGCCAAACAGACAAATCCTTAGAGGTGGTAACAGTGTTAGCCTGAGGTACAGTGATAGGCTCTATCTTGTGATTTGAGGTTAAAGGGTTCCCACTCAGAACCTTATTCTTCACTAGCCTGGTCTGAAATTCCCAGGAAAGAGTCACTCCAGTTCATTAGCTTTGTCTCAATAGTCTGTGTTAAAATGCAAATATCATTCCTGGAAGAGGTAACATATTAACCAGTTCACACCATTAACATTTATTAGTTTTCTCAGATTAGCTCTAGCAGGTTTGCTTGGAGCAAGGCCTGAAGGGAATGGGATAAATCCACAGAAGTTTAAATTTTTGAGGGTTTTTTTTTTTTGGTGGGAAGGTAGTTAGAAGGGCAGGATGGTATTGGGGAAACCCCTGAGAGCAGGGTTTTTCTAATATTCCATCTAAGGTTGACCTGGGAAGGGATGGTGAAGTCCAGGAGAAGCTGAAGGAGGAGGTATGAGATGGGCTCCTCAGAAGCCAGTATTCATGGACTGGATATATAGGGTGGAGGAAAGTGTTGGAAAAAGGTATAGACACAAGAAGATATTTTGGGATGGGAAGATGGGGTCGGGGGAGAAAAAGCTCTGAAGACCAAACACTTGGTAAGACCTCTCTGGAGCTCAGTTTTCTCATTTGTTAAGATAAGGCGGATGGACTAGATAATATCAAAACTCCTTCGGAGGCTAACATTCTGGGATTTTTGCTTCACAATGTGATATAGGGCCTTTAGTCCCTGGTAAAGTTGAGTTCCTAGTGTACTTACTGTTAACAAGCACTCTGATTGGGAGTGTGAAACAAGTGAAAGACTTAAATAATAACTTGCTGGCTGGTCTGTCTGTTGGTAAAAGCCCAATGAATCACACATTGGTTTTGTATTAGTGAAGGAACTGCATTCTCATAGTGTCAAGTGTCTACACATAGTGTTTAATAACTGGAAAGAAAGTATGAGTTTTTGAAGTTTCAACTTTCTTTCAGAGAATGGGATTGATGAGAAGTAATGTCTCTCCCTGTGCAGGCAGTCAAGAAGAGAAAAGGTTCACAAATTTTCAATCTGTTGATGATTCACCACGATCTATTGAACATAGAAGAAATGCCTTGACCGTCACATGAAAGTGGTATCATAGGATAGAAAACCTCATTCTCACTAAACTATATATACATATACATATTTACAGATGTGCAGTAAAACCCTCCTAGCCCTTATAGTAACTTAGCAGAAAAAGGATGTGTTTTCAACATTTATTGATACCTAAGTAGAATGTCCTCCACTGAATTCATGAGAAGTAAGCAAAAGTTTAGTAATCTTCAATCCTCTGTTACAACACGGAGGGCAAAGACCTATTGCCTACAGAGATGAGTTGGAAGGTTACTAGAGATCATTCAGCCCAATCCTCTCATTTTAAAATTGACAAGGTGACTTGGCCAGGGTACCACAGTGATTTAGAGGCAAAAATCTAGATGCAAAGCAAATCTCCTGAGTGCCTACAGACGCAGTGTGCCATCATAGTAGAGAGTATGGACTTTAGAACTGCAGACATGGGTTCAAACATCAAAAATACTACTTCCTAGCTATCTGACCTCAAATTAGTTAGTAAACCTTTCTAAGCCTTGTTTTTCTCATCTGTAAAATGGGTGCTAAAATAGCTCCCTTGTGGAGCTCTTGTGAGGATAATAAATATATAAACTCTAATTCACATGTCAAGAAACAGTGTAACATAATGGTCAGGAATTCCCTGGATATCCAGTGGTTAGGACTCTGTGCTTTCACTGCCGAGGGCCCAGGTTGGATCCCTGGTCAGGGAACTAAGATCCCACAAGCCGTGAGGTGCAGCCAAAAGAGGAAAAAAAAAAAAACAAACAGAAAGAGGAAGAAACAGTATAACATAATGTTTAGGGGCAAGTGTTCAAGTACTCTGGAGCTAGATTGTCTTGGTTTGAATTATGACACGACCACTTAATCTCCGTGCCTCAGTTTCCTCATTTGTAAAATGTCAATTAAATTAGTATTTCCCTTATAGGTTTGCATGTACAAGTATCTGACATATAGCAATTCAATATAGATGGTAGCTCTTATTATTACCATCATCACCTCCACTTGCTCACCACCTCCTTCACCCCATTTACTGCTTCTTTTATGGTTGTTAAAGTAAACTACCAAGGGTAGGGTCTCAATAATATCTACTTTCCCCACTGGCACACAGTGTGGCCTGGACGCAATATTGGTAGAATCCCAGGTTTCAGTAAAGTCATTAAACGCATCCATTGGAATACAAACCCTCTATCTGGGAGAGAGAACACTTAAGCCATTAGCACTTTAGTTAGAATAATCAGATTAGCTATTATCAAGGACTTCATTGTCAGGATCTGCGCAGTTTAGTGGGGGTTGGGGAACCCTAAAAAGTTTGAAAACTAGGCATGGAAACCAAGGTAGAAATGCATAAGAAGATGTGTTAGACACCTCCATGGGGGTGGGGGGTGGTTATAAAACAAGGGGAGGGAATTAAGAAGGGTAAAAGGGTAGAGAGCAAATCCAGGCCTAGGCAAAACTGTGGATTTGTCAAGTGCCACTTGTACCCTTTACCCCAGCTAATTCTTACTTCTTTTAATACCACCTTCCCTCTGGTCATTTAGCAAACAAATACCCCTAAGGTGTGGGTGGCTTAATGTGTTGCTCTTCCCAGGAGTACAACTGTGCCTAATTTAACAAATCCTCTTCTTAAAAGTGTTTTTTTTAACAACCAAATACCATCTCAAGATAAATCAGGATACATGAAAATGGAATTATCTGGAAAATCTAGCTAGGGGTAGCAGTAAAAGTAAGGGTGAGTTCTGGTTTCCAGCTTGTCTAATTCTAAGGTAGACATGGAAGCTGAGTAGGAGAAGCACCACCAGCAGGGAGTAGAGCACAGGGAAAACCACAAAAGGGGGAGGAGAAACCTCCCTATGGACTCAAGCCAGTTACTTGGGCAGGGATTCTTATCTGGAGTGAGAAACCCTCTGGAATTCCCATGTTCTGTAAGACACCCCTCTACTTCTTTTGCATGAAGTTTCTGACTCCTAGGTAGGTTATAGTATTAATTTTCTTCATTTTTAGAGGTATCTATGATTCCCATTAAAAAGAAGAGACCTTCCAAATGATATCACTCAGGCATCTGCCTATTGATATGCCTTACCCAGGGATTTAGTATGGGTTGCATACAGAAGTGGAAGGGCCCTGAGTATAACATTTCCTCACCTGATACTTGTGCCAGAAGTCAGCCAAATATTTAACTCAAGGAATCAAAATGTGAAGATTATCCTTTCCAACTCCTTTAAAGAGAGCTGTGGCCATTTTGAGAAGCACTGTACATTGAGATCCAAGGTGGCTTGCGTTCAACCATTTCATTGGTTTTCAAGTGACTTACCTTGAAATGGAGCTCTGAACAGAAGAAAATATATCAATGATATTCACGCACACCCCCCTCTCCACTATGATGTGTGAGTCACTGGCCTCACGTTGCTATTTCCATAGGCACCCCAAGTCTATCTGCTTCTTTCTCATTGCTTTAGTCATTACAACAAGGTGTGACTTCCCCTGAGAGTTGAAAATAGCAGTTCCTGCTGTAACTGACATACTTGTCAGGTGGATTAAAGTCTTTCACCATCCTGACTCAGGCCAGAAAAACAATAAACTAAGCCAGTGGAATGGATATACCAACAAATAAACTTTGAGAGTATGAAGAAGTGTTAATATCTGTTATCATGTCACCACTCTTCCAAATGAGTTTTGTTTTACATCTGACCTGTGGACACAAAATGTTACCTGCCATTTTGGTAAACAAAGGATGTTGTGGCCATAAAGCCATCAGCCACTGCAGCAGCCCCCAGCAGTGTACACTGAGGGGAATTCAGAATGTAGAAAAATAAGATTCTGGTCCTAGATAGTTAAGATGCATATCAAAGGAATAATTTCAATGAGCCCATACTCTCGCATCTTCCCATACATAGAACAGCACTAAAATCTTTAACTTGAGAGGTCTGTTTTTTGTTATTAGCAGTAATCTTTTGATGTTCGACTACACTTTATTTTTCCCAGCAAAAACTGAAATAAATAAATAAATAAATGTGTGCGTGTGTGTGTGTGTGTATATATATATATATATATATATATATATATATATAGTATCCTCCATTACCTCTTTAGAATAGTTTCTCAGAGATATCTGAGTGGCTGTGTCCCAGGCTATGGTCCTCAGTAATGCCCCAAATAAAACATGATTCTCAACTTTTAGGTTGTGCATTTTTTTTTCAGTCAACAGAACTATGAACCAAAATCAGCAATACACCTTTTCCCTCCACAAATCTATCTCTGATCTAGTCTGTGGTGTGAAAGGAAATTTACCGTTGGAAAGTCAAAATAAAATTAAGGGACTCTAAATCCACTTATGTTTCTTCTGATTTTAAGAACTGTACTAATAAGAAGAAGGAGGATACTTTACAGTGTGATTTAAGGGTACAGTGAGAAAGCACAATTATTCCCAAAATGTCTTCCTCAATTAAACTACTAATGCTCCAATATCTGTTTATTCATTCAATAAAGCACAGTGTCTACCATGTGCCAGGCAAATTCTCAGAAACATGAAAAAAGTGGAGGGCATCTTCAAATAGGGAAAGGGGCATATAAAAAAGCACTTGGAAGCTGACCTGTGGGTAATGGGGGAGGGGAGTGAAAAAGGGATACGGCCAAGAGAAGGAAAAGTTCAGAAAGGAGAGAGCAACAGATTCTCCAGATTTCTCAAGTGTGGTCCCAATGGCAATATGTTTATATGTCTCATTCACTGCTGCAATTAGCTAGTTCAGTTGGTGATCATAGCTCTTGACCAGCTAGTACTCTTCTTAGTTATGGGAGAAAATTATTCTGAAAAAAGTAACATTTTACATTTAGGTTTTCTTTCTCTTTTTTCTTTCCTTTTTTCTTTTCTTTAACATCTTTATTGGAGTATAATTGCTTTACAATGGTGTGTTAGTTTCTGCTTTATAACAAAGTGAATCAGTTATACATATACATATGTTCCCAGATATCTTCCCTCTTGCAACTCCCTCCCTCCCACACTCCCTATCCCACCACTCTAGGTGGACACAAAGCACCAAGCTGACCTCCCTGTGCAATGCGGCTGCTCCCTATTAGCTATCTATTTTACGTCCGGTAGTGTATATATGTCCATGTCACTCTCTCGCATTGTCACAGCTTACCATTCCCCCTCCCCATATCCTCAAGTCCATTCTCTACTAGGTCTGTGTCTTTATTCCCATCCTGACCCTAGGTTCTTCATGACCTTTTTTTTTTCTTTCTATCTTAGATTCCATATATATGTGTTAGCATACGGTAGTTGTTTTTCTCTTTCTGACTTACTTCACTCTGTATGACAGACTCTAGGTCCCTCCACCTCACTATAAATAATTCAATTTCTTTTCTATTTATGGCTGAGTAATATTCCATTGTATACAAGTGCCATGTCTTCTTTATCCATTCAAATGTTGAAGGACACTTAGGTTGCTTTCATGTCCTGGCTATTTTAAATAGAGCTGCAATGAACATGTTGGTCCAACACTTTTTGAATTATGGTTTCCTCAGGGTATATGCCCAGTAGTGGGATTGCTGGGTCATATGGTAGTCCTATTTTTAGTTTTTTTAAGGAACCTCCATACTGTTCTCCATAGTGGCTGTATCAATTTACATTCCCACCAACAGTGAAAGAGGGTTCCCTTTTCTCCACACCCTCTCCAGCATTTATTGTTGGTAGATTTTTTTTAACTTCTATATTGGAGTATAATTGCTTTACAATGGTGTGTTAGTTTCTGCCTTATAACAAAGTGAATCAGTTATACATATACATATGTTCCCAAATATCTTCCCTCTTGCATCTCCCTCCCTCCCACTCTCCCTATCCGATCCCTCTAGGTGATCACAAAGAACCCAGCTGATTTCCCTGTGCTATGCGGCTGCTTCCCACTAGCTATCTATTTTACGTTTGGTAGTGTATATATGCCCATGCCACTCTCTCACTTTGTCACAGCTTACACTTCCCCCTCCCCATATCCTCAAGTCCATTCTCTAGTAGGTCTGTGTCTTTATTCCCATCTTACCCCTAGGTTCTTCATGACTTTTTTTTTTCTTTCTTAAATTCCATATATATGTGTTAGCATACGGTATTTGTTTTTCTCTTTTTGACTTAATTCACTCTGTATGACAGATTCTAGGTCCATCCACCTCACTACAAATAACTCAATTTAGTTTCTTTTTATGGCTAATATTCCATTGTATATATGTGGCATATCTTCTTTATCCATTCATCTGATGATGGACACTTAGGTTGCTTCCATCTCCTGGCTATTGTAAATAGAGCTGCAATGAACATTTTGGTACATGACTCTTTTTGAATTATAGTTTTCTCAGAGTATATGCCCAGTAATGGGATTGCTGGGTCATATGGTAGTTCCATTTGTAGCTTTTTAAGGAACCTCCATACTGTTCTCCATAGTGACTGTATCAATTTACATTCCCAACAGCAGTGCAAGAGTGTTCCCTTTTCTCCACACCCTCTTGAGCATTTATTGTTTCTAGATGTTGTGATGATGGCCATTCTGACTGGTGGGAGATGATATCTCACTGTAGTTTTGATTTACATTTCTCTAATGATTAATGATGTTGAGCATTCTTTCATATGTTTGTTGGCAATCTGTATATCTTCTTTGGAGAAATGTCTATTTAGGTCTTCTGCCCATTTTTGCATTGGGTTGTTTGTTTTTTTCTTATTGAGCTGCATGGGCTACTTGTAAATTTTGGAGATTAATCCATTGTCAGTTGCTTCATTTTCAAATATTTTCTCCCATTCTGAGGGTTGTCTTCTGGTCTTGTTTATGGTTTCCTTTGCTGTGCAAAAGCTTTTAAGTTTCATTATGTCCCATTTGTTTATTTTTGTTTTTATATCCATTTCTCTAGGACGTGGGTCAAAAAGGATCTTGCTGTGATTTATGTCATAGAGTGTTCTGCCTATGTTTTCCTCTAAGAGTTTGATAGTCTCTGGCCTTGAATTTAGGTCTTTAATCCATTTTGGGATTTTTCTGTATGGTGTTAGGGAGTGTTCTAGTCTCATAGTTTTACATGTACCTGTCCAGTTTTCCCAGCACCACTTATTGAAGAGTCTGTCTTTTCTCCAGTGTATATTCTTGCCTCCGTTTTCAAAGATAAGGTGACCATATGTGTGTGAGTTTATCTCTGTGTTTTCTATCCTGTTCCATTGATCAATATTTCTGTTTTTGTGCCAGTACTATACTGTCTCGATTACTGTAGTTTTGTAATATAGTCTGAAGTCAGGGAGCCTGATTTCTCCAGCTCTGTTTTTCTCTCTCAAGATTGCTTTGGCTATTTGGGGTCTTTTGTGTTTCCATACAAATTGTGAAATTTTTTTGTTCTAGTTCTGTGAAAAATGCCAGTGGTAGTTTGATAGGGCTTGCATTGAATCTGCAAATTGCTTTGGGTAGTAGAGTCATTTTCACAATGAGAATTCTTCCAATCCAAGAACATGGTATATCTCTCCATCTATTTGTATCATCTTTACTTTCTTTCATCAGTGTCTTATAATTTTCTGAATACAGGACTTTTGTCTCCTTAGGTAGATTTATTCCTAGATATATTATTCTTCTTGTTGCAATGGTAAATGGCAGTGTTTCCTTAATTTCACTTTCAGATTTTTCACCATTAGTGTATAGGAATGCTAGAGATTTCTGTGCATCAATTTTTTTTTCAGCTACTTTACCAAATTCATTGATTAGCTCTAGTAGTTTTCTGGTAGCATCTTTAGGATTCTCTATGTATAGTATCATGTCACCTGCAAACAGTGACAGATTGATTTCTTCTTTTCCAATTGGGATTCCTTATATTTCCTTTTCTTCTCTGATTGCTGTAGCTAAAACTTCCAAAACTATGTTCAGTAATAGTGATGAGAGTGGACCACCTTGTCTTGTTCCTGATCTTAGTGGAAATGGTTTCAGTTTTTCTCCATTGAGGATGATGTTGGCTGTGGGTTTGTCATATATGGCCTTTATTATGTTGAGGAAAGTTCCCTCTATTCCTACTTTCTGGAGGTTTTTTATAATAACTGGGTGCTAAATTATGTCGAAAGCTTTCTGTGCATCTATTGAGATGATAATATGGTTTTTCTCCCTTAATTTGTTACTATGGTGTATCACATTGATTGATTTGCGTATACTGAAGAATCCTTGCGTTCCTGGGATAAACCCCACTTGATCATGTTGTATGATCCTTTTAATGTGCTGTTGGATTCAGTTTGCTAGTATTTTGATGAGGAAATTTGCATCTTTGTTCATCAATGATATTGGCCTCCAGTTTTCTTTCTTTGTGACATCTTTGCCTGGTTTTGGTATCAGGGTGATGGTGGCCTCGTAGACTGAGTTTGGGATTGTTCCTCCCTCTGTTATATTTTGGACTAGTTTGAGAAGGATAGGTGTTAGCTCTTTTCTAAATGTTTGATAGAATTCGCCTGTGAAGCCATCTGGTCCTGTGCTTTTGTATGTTGGAAGATTTTAATCACATTTTCAATTTCAGTGCTTGTGATTGGCCTGTTCATATTTTCTGTTTCTTCTTGGTTCGGTCTTGGAAGGTTGTGCGTTTCTAAGAATTTGTCCATTTCTTCCAGGTTGTCCATTTTGTTGGCATAGTGTTGCTTGTAGTAATTTCTCATGATCCTTTGTCAGTTGTTAATTGTCCTTTTTCATTTCTAATTCCATGTATTTGAGTCTTCTCCCTTTTTTTCTTGATGAGTCTGGGTAATGGTTTATCAATTTTGTTTATCTTCTCAAAGAACCAGCTTTTAGTTTTATTGATCTTTGCTATTGTTTCCTTCATTTCTTTTTCATTTATTTCTGATTTAATCTTTATGATTTCTTTCCTTCTGTTAACTTTGGGGATTTTTTGTTCTTCTTTCTGTAATTGCTTTAGGTGTAAGGTTAGGTTGTTTATTTGAGAGGTTTCTTGTTTCTTAAGGTAGGATTGTATTGCTATAAAGTTCCCTCTTAGAACTGCTTTTGCTTCATCCCATAGGTTTTGGGTCATTGTGTTTTCATTGTCATTTGTTTCTAGGTATTTTTTGATTTCCTCATTGATTTCTTCAGTGATCTCTTGGTTTTTAAGTAGTGTATTGTTTAGCCACCATGTGCTTGTGTTTTTTACAGATCTTTTCCTGTAATTGATATCTAGTCTCATAGCGTTGTGGTCGGAAAAGATACTTGATATGATTTCATGTTAGTAATTGCCTTATGTATTGAGGTGCTCCTATGTTGGGTGCATACAAATTTACAATTGTTATATCTTCTTCTTGGATCAATCCCTTGATCATTATGTAATGTCTTTCTTTGTCTCTTGTAATCGACTTTATTTTAAAGTCTATTTTGTCTGATAAGAGTATTGCTACACCAGCTTTCTTTTGATTTCCCTTTGCATGGAATATCTTTTTCCATCCCCTCACTTTCAGTCTGTATGTGTCCCTAGGTCTTAAGTGGGTCTCATGTAGGTAGCATATATACACGTCTTGTTTTTGTATCCATTCAGCCAGTCTATGTCTTTTGGTTGGAGAATTTAATCAATTTACATTTAAGGTAATTATCCATATGTATGTTCCTATTCCCATTTTCTTAATTGCTTTGGGTTTGTTATTGTAGGTCTTTTCCTTCTTTTGCATTTCTTGCCTAGAGAAGTTCCTTTAGCATTTGTTGTAAAGCTTGTTTCGTTGTGCTGAACTCTCTCAGCTTTTGCTTTCTGTAAAGATTTTAATTTCTCCATCAAATCTGAATGAGGTCCTTGCTATGTCCCCTACTCTGACTGTGTTACTGTCGATTTCCCCTTTTATGTCTGTTAGTAATTGCCTTATGTATTGAGGTGCTCCTATGTTGGGTGCATACAAATTTACAATTGTTATATCTTCTTCTTGGATCAATCCCTTGATCATTATGTAATGTCTTTCTTTGTCTCTTGTAATCGACTTTATTTTAAAGTCTATTTTGCCTGATAAGAGTATTGCTACACCAGCTTTCTTTTGATTTCCCTTTGCATGGAATATCTTTTTCCATCCCCTCACTTTCAGTCTGTATGTGTCCCTAGGTCTTAAGTGGGTCTCATGTAGGTAGCATATATACACGTCTTGTTTTTGTATCCATTCAGCCAGTCTATGTCTTTTGGTTGGAGAATTTAATCAATTTACATTTAAGGTAATTATCCATATGTATGTTCCTATTCCCATTTTCTTAATTGCTTTGGGTTTGTTATTGTAGGTCTTTTCCTTCTTTTGCATTTCTTGCCTAGAGAAGTTCCTTTAGCATTTGTTGTAAAGCTTGTTTCGTTGTGCTGAACTCTCTCAGCTTTTGCTTTCTGTAAAGATTTTAATTTCTCCATCAAATCTGAATGAGGTCCTTGCTGGGTAGAGTATTCTTGGTTGTAGGTTGTTCTCCTTCATCACTTTAGATATGTCCTGCCACTCCCTTCTGGCTTGCAGAGTTTCTGCTGAAAGATCAGCTGTTAACCTGATGGGGATTCCCTTGTGCGTTATTTGTTGTTTATCCCTTGCTGCTTTTAATATTTTTTCTTTGTATTTAATTTTTGATAGTTTGATTAATATGTCTTGGTGTGTTTCTCCTTTGATTTATCCTGTATGGGACGGTCTGTGCTTCCTGGAGTTGATTAACTATTTCCTTTCCCATATTAGGGAAGTTTACAACTATAATCTCTTCAAATATTTTCTCAGTCCCTTTCTTTTTCTCTTCTTCTTCTGGGACCCCTATAATTCGAATGTTGGTGCATTTAATGTTGTCCCAGAGGTCTCTGAGACTGTCCTCAATTCTTTTCATTCTTTTTTCTTTATTCTGCACTGCAGTAGTTATTTCCACTATTTTATCTTCCAGGCCACTTATCCGTCCTTCTTTTCCACTATTTATCTTCCAGGTCACTTATCCGTTCTTCTGCCTCAGTTATTGTGCTATTGATCCCTTCTTGAGAATTTTTAAATTCATTTATTTTGTTGTTCATCTTTTTTTTTTTTTTTTTGCTCTCTGGTTCTTCTAGGTCCTTGTTAAATGTTTCTTGTATTTTCTTCATTTTATTTCCAAGATTTTTTATAATGTGTACTATCATTATTCTGAATTCTTTTTCAGGTAGACTGCTTATTTCCTCTTCATTTGTTAGGTGTGGTGGGTTTTTGCCTTGCCCCTTCATTTGTTGTGTGTTTCTCTGTCTCCTCATTTTGCTTAACTTGCTGTGTTTGGGGTCTCCTTTTTGCAGGCAGCAGTTTCATAATTTCCGTTTTTTTTGGTGTCTGTCCCCTGTGGCTAAGGTTGGTTCAGTGGGTTGTGTAGGCTTCCTGGTGGAGGGTACTAGTGCCTGTGTTCTGGTGGATTAAGCTGGATCTTGTCTTTCTGGTGGGCAGGTCTACATCTGGTGGTGTGTTTTGGGGTGTCTGTGGCCTTATTATGTTTTTAGGCATCCTCTCTGCTAATGGGTTGGGTTGTGTTCCTCTCTTGCTAGTTGTTTGGCATAGGGTGTCCAGCACTTTAGCTTGCTGGTTGTTCAGTGAAAATGGGTCTTGGAATTGAGATGGAGATCTCTGGGAGATTTTTGCCGTTTGATATTCCATGGAGCTGTGAGGTCTCTTGTGGACCAGTGTCCTGAAGTTGGCTCTCTTACCTCAGAAGCACAGCCCTGATGCCTGGCTGGAGCACCAAGAGCCTTTCATCCACACGGCTCAGAATAAAAGGTAGAAAAAATAGAATGAAAGAAAGAAAGAAGATAAAATAAAGTAAAATAAAATAAAATAAAGTTATTAAAATAAAAATAATTATTAAGAAAATAATTTTAAAAATAAAAAAAAACAAAAATGGATCAATAGAACCCTAGGATAAATGGTAAAACAAAGCTATACAGAAAAAATCACATACTGAAGCATACACATACACACTCACAAAAGGAGAAAAAGGGGGAAAAAATTTATCTTTGCTCCCAAAGTCCACTTCCTCAAATTGGGATGATTCGTTGTCTATTCAGGTATTCCACAGATGCAGGGTACATCAAGCTGATTGTTGAGATTTAATCCTCTGCTCCTTAGGCTGCTGGGAGAAATTTCCCTTTTTCTTCTTTGTTTGCACAGCCTCTGGTGTTCAGCTTTGGATCTGGACCCGCCTCTGTGTGTAGGTCACCTGAGGGCGTCTTTTCTTCACTCAGACAGAACGAGGTTAAAGGAGTAGCTGATTCAGGGACTCTGGCTCACTCAGGCCTGTGAGAGGGAGGGGTACGGATGCGGGTCGAGCCTGCAGCGGCAGAGGGCAGCATGACGTTTTACCAGCCTGAGGTGCACCATGCATTCTCCCGGGGACGTTTTCCCTAGGTCACGGGACCCTGGCAGTGGCAGGCTGCATAGGCTCTTGGGAAGGGAGGTGTGGATAGTGACCTGTGCTCGCACACAGGCTTCTTGGTGGTGGCAGCAGCAGCCTTAGCATCTCATGACCATCTCTGGAGCTCCTTTAAGAAGTGCTCTAATCCCCTGTCTCACGCACCAGGAAACAGAGGGAAGAAAAAGTCTCTTGCCTCTTCAGCAGGTCCAGACTATTTTCCCCGGACTCCCTCCCAGCTAGCTCTGGCGTACTAGCCCCCTTCAGGCTGTGTTCATGCAGTCAACCCCAGTCCTCTCCCTGTGATCCAACTGAAGCCCGAGCCTCAGCTCCCAGCCCCCGCCCACCTCAGCAGGTGAGCAGACAAGCTTCTTGTGCTGGTGAGTGCTGGTTGGCACTGATCCTCTGTGCGGGAATGTCTCCACTTTGCCCCCCGCACCCCTGTTGCTGTGCCCTCCTCCATGGCTCCGAAGTTTCCCCCTCCGCCACCCGCAGTCTCTGCCCGTGAAGGGGCTTCCTAGTGTGTGGACACCTTTCCTCCTTCACAGCTCCCTTCCACAGGTGCAGGTCCCTTTCCTATTCTTTCGTCTCTGTTTTTTCCTTTTTCTTTTGCCCTACCCATGTACGTGGGGAGTTTCTTGCCTTTCGGTAGGTCTGAAGTCTTCTGCCAGCATTCAGTAGGTGTTCTATAGGATCTGTTCCACATGTAGATGTATTTCTGATGTATTTGTGGAGAGGAAGGTGATCTCCGTGTCTTACTCTTCTGCCATCTTGAAGCTTCTCTAGGTTTTCTTTCTTTACTTTTAGGGTTTTGGAATGATTGTTGAACAGGCAATTTATTAATTTATCTAATTTAAGTAAATTAAACTTAATTCAGTAATTAAATTATCACCCATGTTGTTAGAGTGTAACTGATTCAGCACTCTTGTTTTGAACATGAGACAGCAGGTAAGTATTTTGGCATAGCTTATCAATGTTTTTCTCTAAGTTTTGTTTGTTTCTAATTCCTGATCACACATTACTCTAGGGTATATATTTTTTGTCAACCAAATTTGAATGTGTTCACGGATCACCCATTGCACATTGTTGGCATTGACAGTTTCCCACAAGGACTGACATTGGTTTTACCAGAATTTTTTATGTGATTCCTAAGACCTGTAGGCAATGATACCAATAATACTTCTGGACCACACCAGTAAATAATACCTACCCTGCCGTAGAAATCTCACAGCCTGAGATGGCTGACATTTGAAGATTAGAAATTTGCTTTCTAAACCTTCTTTACTCTCTACTTAAGTAGACAATCAACAGATTTCTTCCCCTGAAATATAAACAATTCATTCCTTAGTAGACTTGATACAATAAAAATTCAAAAAAATTAAAAGTATAATCAGGGAATTCCCTGGCTGTCCAGTGGTTAGGACTCTATGCTCTCACTGCTGAGGGCCCCACAAAAAAGTATAATCACAATAGAACATTTATCTAGGTTGTGAAATATTGTGTGTAATGTACTATTGCTGTTTAACATAAGATCAAGACCATAGTGATGGTACATTTTATGTGATCATTTTTAGTGATGCTAAAGTCATCAATTTCTAATACACTATCCAAAAAAGTACTATTGGCACCAGATCAGTTTATTAGATTAAGTTTTACTCACTTGGGAGTTTTCAATCAACAGTCCTTCAAAATAATTCCCTTTTCAATTAATCTGTTTTGGAAAATTGTTATGCCCTGTGAAGGGAGAAATCTGCTTACTGAATTTTGAATGGAAAATATTCACATAGGAAACCAAAAGATTCTCGTTTTTATTGAATGAAAGATATTTGTTTAGAAAAACTAAGAAATTAATGTTGAAACAATACTATTTATTGTACAATATATACATACTAATCTATGGACCTTTTAAGAATTCTATCAGTTTTTATAAGAATACACTTTTTCTTCTCCAGGAGGATCCCACATTCCACTTAGCTGTCATGTCTTCTGTGTCTCCTATGGGCTGTGACAGTTCCTCTGACTTTATCTGTTTTTCATGACCTGCTCATGATTAGGTTGAGATGTATTTTTGTATGAACACCACAGAGGTGACATATCCTTCTCAATTCATCATAATATGTCTTACACTGGTCATGTTAACTTTGATCATTTGGTTAAGGTGATGTCTGAGAGATTTCTACACTGTATAGGTACTATCCACCCCCTTCTAACTAATAATATCTTGTGGGAGAGGTACTTTGAAATTATGCAGATATTCTGTTTCTCATTATACTTTTGCCCATTGATTTTAACATCCATCTAAGATTCTTGCTTGCAACAATTATTATTGTGATGTTTGCCTAAGTGATTTTTTAATTTCCCTCATTTCTTCTACATGTATTAATTGAAATTCATCTAAAAGGAAGAGTTACTTCTTCTTTCTCATTTATTTATTTATTCATCCAATCATTTATTTACATAAGTATGGGCAGAGGAATATTTATTTTATGCTATGGTTTACAATCCAATAGTATCATTATTTATTTTGTTGCTCAGATTGTTCTAGTTTGGGCCATTGGGATCTCCTTCAGCCTGGCTCCTCTGTACCGTTCACATGCCCTCTTCCTTTATCGAGCACTTCATTACTTTCTGGGACAACAAGATGCTACACACTCATTTTTTATATTCCCTGCCCCAGCCCTGGAATCAGGAATTTCTCCATGGAGTCTCGGCTCCTTTTATTAGAGAATGGTAATTAGAAACCAAGATCTGAAAACTAGGTATACTCATTGCTACTGGGGTTCACTGCTTCTAGGTTCTCCTTGGCACACAGATCTATAATTATTTCAGTATCTATCCATCTGTATACATATTAAACAAAACATGAATTCATTTTGATGTCTCCGAATTTCATCCCCAATTCCAATCCAACACAACAAGGTTCATTCTAGCCCTCCCCCTTTTCTTATTTGTAACTCCTTTCTCTCACAATGAGAAGCCTGGCTCTCATTATCCACAGTCCTATATATACATAAAGTAGTTTCAGTCTATTTCTGGACTTTATATTTTATTGTATAGATTATTTTTTAAAAGTCCAATTGATAACATAAGGATAAGAATGGTATACTTTACAATAGGATTAGTATAGGAAAATAAGATTGGGGAAAGCCTCCATCTTGACTGCATGAATTGCATAGACAAATGTCCCATGTGTTGTGGACTCTATTCTCTCCTTTACATGCAGTGGGCTAACTGTTAAGTCCCTTTCTGGGTTCACAGGAAAACAATATGGGGAGTTTCATTGCTCTGTCACTCATCTACATGGTAATCAGCTTACCAGCAAGATTGATACTAAATTATTACAATAACAATAACAGCTAACAAACACACATGATTTCCTGTGCAAAGCACTATGCTAATTTTTCTTCATGCATTTAAACTTCACAATAGTCCCCAGTCATGCAAGAATATAATATTCTCTTTCCAATTTTCAGACAAGGAAAGTGAGGCTCAGGGAGGTAAAATGCTCAAGATCACGCAGCAGAAATGGTCACACAGGTCTTTTTGATTCAAATATCAGCACTCAACCACTATTTTATATTGCCTCATTATAGTAAAGCATACTGGTAGCTTGAGTGTATTTGGACATAGTTTGGTCACACATCTCATGCCAGGGTTCCCAGTGTGGAATAATGCACCCCTTAATGTCTTAAATATATGGCAAATATCTGATACCACAAGTTTGTCAGCCTGCCACCTCCAACCAGGGAGAATCTGATTCTACAAGAAATACCCATTCTCTCTCAGAAAGTTATTGAAAGTCTAGTCATTTCTTTTTCTCAAAGCACTTTGCAGCCTTGAGGTAAAATGAAATGCTCTTGTCTTCTGTTATTTTATAAGGGCTGTGGAGTATCTGTGAAAATCTAATAAACAGTTAAAACTAATAAAGAAGTTTGTACCTTAACTTTTAGCATTTTTCCTAAAAGTTATAAAAAATTTGCAATAGCAGGTGTTTTAGAGGAACACAAAACCTCAGGATTATGAAAACAGAGAGAGATGATTTAGGTAGGGTTAAGGTTCAAAAATTATGAGATGAAATCCTTTCTTGTTAAATCTTCATGTAGCTAAAACCATAAACTTACAAACCACAAAGAGTTATACTTGTTAGTATATTTTAAAATATAATCCACCCATAGCACTGACTGGTCCAACTTTTTCTCCTACACCACTCCTTTGCTACAGGAAATCTACCAAATTATTGCTTTGGGGCAGCAGCTTCCACAGGGTAGTCTTCTTTACAAAAGCCATCCAGTGGTCCTACAATTACAACAGAAGCAATACAGTATCTTTTTGGCATCTCTAGATTTGGTTACAACTATGGCAATCAACCTATAGACTTGTAGCAGGCAAAGAAAGTTATTGCAGCCTCATATTAGGTTGTCCATGCTGTGGATCAATCCAGATGCAGATTTACTGTGAAGCTAATAAAGTTGAAGCTTCAGGACCCCTCACTTGCATAGGTGCTTTCCAAGACTGTGAGAGGCACCTTAGCAATGTGTTCACAAGTTCACATGTTTGTGTAAAATTTGCAAGTAAACTGCACACATTATTTTTCTTAAATAGGGAATGCCATGTTATATACATGTCAGGCCCTACAAAACTAGATCTATTCTGTGTCTACCATATCACAAGCATGCTCTAACTCCTATGTAGTTAGAACCCTGTGGACTGGGTTCCAAATAGACACTCTTTTTACCATATCCTGCTTAGAGTGAATAACCTTAGTTACCTGAAGTGTGACTCTCCAGCTTGTAGCTCTGAGTTTGCCAGAATACACAGGAAAGAAAAAAAAATCTTCTTTTTGCATTTGATAAATTATTTTCTTCACTTGACTGCTTTGAAGGCAAATGTAGGTTGTTTTCTGCCCTTTGGAGTCACAGGCAGAGAAATGGCTCATGCAAATAGCTCTCTATTTCACGATTCTCCCTATTTTTAAGCTGTTTCCCTACCAACAGGAAGGGTCATGACCCTGGCCCAAGCTTTGCTTTCTTTTCTGTCCTAGTTATCAGTATTTAATCAGGTTCTACATTGAGATGACTGCATTTAGTAGCCTTCATGCAAGGCTAAATTTAGCACAGCAACACACACCAGTGTTCCAATCTCATCTTAAAGCAAGGCCAACATTATTTACCTCCTGTTCTGTGAGCGGTGCTTCTAGAAAATTTTTCCATGCAAAGAACTTGCATCAGTACTCAATATCTACAATGATGAACAGAATAGTGCCTGAACATATGCCCCAAAATAAAATTACTTATAATGATCAGAAGTCTGGGTTTTCATTCTGTTAAGGCTTCAGAACTACCTGCTTCAGTAACAACAACAACAAAAAACACTTCTTGAATATTCACTGGCTGCATGATATTATACTAGGTGCTCGCATGATTTGATGCTGTTGAAGAAAAAATGGGCCTCCAATTCTTTGGGTAGCCCTAATCAAGAGTTAGAGCTTCGGGGCTTCCCTGGTGGTGCAGTGGTTGACAGTCTGCCTGCCAATGCAGCGGACAAGGGTTCATGCCCTGGTCCAGGAGGATCCCACATGCTGCAGAGCGGCTGGGCCCGTGAGCCATGGCTGCTTAGCCTGCGCGTCTGGAGCCTGTGCTCCACAACAGTGAGAGGCCCACTTACCGCAAAAAAAAAAAAAAAAAAAAAAAAAAAAGAGTTAGAGCTTCGTATGGCTAAGGTTAGGTCAGAAGAGAGAACACAATAAAATCAGAATTTAAAATTTCTCCTTAAAAGTTGACTGGAACAAAATAAAGAATAGGGATGTTGAATAAAAACCATTGTATATATAAAATAAGAATGAATGCGTCCATGCTGCTATAAAAATTATTTAATAAGTAAACAAATGGGAGAGAAGAGAAAGCTCATACCTACTAGTAGAATTTCAGCTAGTAAATGTAGAAAAAATGATGGAAAGAGAAAACGACTATCTGCCAAACACCACAATAATAACATAGTTTCAAAGCATCCCCCTCAACAAGATAATTATCGATTATCCAAAGAAAAAATAATAAATTTAGAGTGGAGAAATCCTCAACCAAATGATCAAAGTTAACAACATCACTAGTAATGGGACAAAAGGACATGATATGATTCCTGATATGATCCATGGAGAAGCATGCATTACTTCTATGATTTTCCACCAAAATGCATAAACTGACCAAAAACCTAAATTGAGGACCATTCTACAAGAAAACTGTCAGTACTTTTTAAAGGTTTCAAGTCTCATAAAGACAATGAAAGACTAAGACAGGTTCCAGTTTAAAAGAGACTTATGAGACATGACAACTACAAAAGTAACATGTGTTCTCTTTTTCTATTAACATCTTTATTGGAGTAAAATTGCTTTACAATGGTGGGTTAGTTTCTGCTTAATAACAAAGTGAATCAGCTATACATATACATATATCTCCATATCTCCTCCCTCTTGCATCTCCCTCCCACCCTCCCTATCCCACCCCTCTAGGTGGTCACAAAGCACAGAGCTGATCTCCCTGTGCTATGTGGCTGCTTCCCACTAGTTATTTTACATTTGGTAGTGTATATAGCTATTTATTTTACATTTAGTAGTGTATATTTGTCAATACTACTCTCTCACTTCATCCCAGGTTACGCTTCCCCCTCCCTGTGTCCTCAAGTCCATTCTCTACCTCTGCATTTTTATACCTGTCCTGCCCCTAGGTTCTTCAGAACAATTTTTTTTTAAATTCCAAATATATGTTAGCATATGATATTTGTTTTTCCCTCTCTGACTTACTTCACTCAGTATGACAGTCTCTAGGTCCATCCACCTCACTACAAATAACTCAATTTCATTACTTTTTATGGCTGAGTAACATTTCATTGTACATATCTGCCACATCTTCTTTTTCCATTCATCTGTCTGTGGACATAGGTTGCTTCCATGTCCTGGCTATTGTAATTAGAGCTGCAATGAACATTGTGGTACATGACTCTTTTGAATTATGGCTTTCTCAGGGTATATGCCCAGTAGTGGGATTGCTGGGTCATATGGTATTTCTATTTTTAGATTTTCAAGGAACTTCCATACTGTTCTCCAGAGTGGCTGTATCAATTTACATTCCCACCAACAGTGCAAGAGGGTTCCCTTTACTACACACCTTCTCCAGCATTTATTGTTTGTAGATTTTTTGATGATGGCCATTCTGACGGGTGTAAGGTGACAGCTCATTGTAGTTTAGATTTGCCTTTCTCTAGTGATTAGTGATGTTGAGCACTCTTTCATGGAAATCTGTATATCTTCTTTGAAGAAATGTCTATTTAGGTGTCCTGCCAATTTTTGGATTGGGTTGTTTGTTTTTTTGATAATGAGCTGCATGAGCTGCTTGTATATTTTGGAGATTAATCCTTTGTCAGTTGCTTCATTTGCAAATATATTCTCGCATTCTGAGGGTTGTCTTCTGGTCTTGTTTATGGTTTCCTTTACATTGGAAAAGCTTTTAAGTTTCATTAGGTCCAATTTATTAATATTTGTTTTTATTTTCATTTCACTAGGAGGGGGGTCAAAAGGTATCTTGCTGTGATGTATGTCATAGAGTGTTCCCCCTATGTTTTCCTCTAAGAGTTTGATAGTTTCTTGCCTTACATTTAGGTATTCAATCCACTTTGAGTTTATTTTTGTGCATGGTGTTAGGGAGGGTTCTAATTTCATTCTTTTACATGTAGCTCTCCAGTTTTCCCAGCCCCAATTACTGAAGAGACTGTCTTTTCTTCATTGTATATTCTTGCCTCCTTTATCAAAAATAAGGTGACCATATGTGCATGGGTTAATCTCTGGGTTTTCTATCCTGTTCCATTGATCTATATTCCTGTTTTTGTGCCAGCACCATACTGTCTTGATTAGTGTAGCTTTGTAATGTACTCTGAAATCCAGGAGCCTGATTCCTCCAGCTCCATTTTTGTTTCTCAAGATTGCTTTGGCTATTTGGGGTCTTTTGTGTTTCCATACAGATTGTGAATTTTATTTTTCTAGTTCTGTGAAAAATGCCATTGGTAGTTTGATAGGAATTGCAATGAACCTGTAGATTGCTTTGGGTAGAATAGTCATTTACACAATGTTGATTCCTCCAATCCAAGAACATGGTATATCTCTCCTTCTGTTTGTATCATCTTTCATTTCTGTCATCAGTGTCTTATAGTTTTCTGCATAGAGGTCTTTTGTCTCCTTAGGTAGGTTTATTCTTAGGTATTTTATTCTTTTTGTTGCAGTGGTAAATTGGAGTGTTTCCTTAATTTCCCTTTCAGATTTTTCATCATTAGTGTAGAGGAATGCAAGAGATTTCTGTTCATTAACTTTGTATCCTGCTACTTTACCAAATTCATTGATTACTTCTAGTAGTTTTGTAATAGCATCTATAGGATTCTCTGGGTATAGTATCATGTCATCTGCAAACAGTGACAGCTTTATTTCTTCTTTTCTGAATTGGATTCCTTTTATTTCTTTTTCTTCTCTGATTGCTGTGGCTAAAACTTCCAAAACTATGTTGAATAATCGTGGTGAGAGTGGACAAACTGGTCTTGTTCCTGATCTTAGAGGAAATGGTTTCAGTTTTTGACCATTGAGAACGATGTCGGCTGTGGGTTTGTCATATATGGCCTTTATTATGTTGAGATAAGTTCCCTCTATGCCTACCTTCTGGAGGGTTTTTATCATAAATGGGTGTTGAATTTTGTTGAAAGACTTTTTTGCATCTATTGATATGATCATATGGTTTTTCTCCTTCAATTTTTTAATATGGTGCATTACATTGATTGGTTGGCATATATTGTAGAATCCTTGCCTTCCTGGGATAAACCACACTGGGTCATGGTGTATGATCCTTTTAATGTGCTGTTGGATTCTGTTTGCTAGTATTTTATTGA
Organism: Physeter macrocephalus; assembly: GCF_002837175.3. Taxonomy (NCBI): domain Eukaryota; kingdom Metazoa; phylum Chordata; class Mammalia; order Artiodactyla; family Physeteridae; genus Physeter; species Physeter macrocephalus. The sequence goes on from NC_041234.1 coordinate 59,644,960, forward strand.
GGATATTTGCACCTATGTTCATCAGTGATATTGTCCTCTAGTTTTCTTCCTTTGTGACATCTTTTTCTGGTTTTGGTATCAGGGTTATGGTGGCCTCGTATAATGAGTTTGGGAGTGTTCCTCCCTCTGCTAGAGTTTGGAAGATTTTGAGAAGGATACATATTAGCTCTTCTCTAAATGTTTGATAGAATTCGCCTGTGAAGCCATCTGTCCCTGGGCTGCTGTGGGTTGGAAGATTTTAATCACAGTCTCAATTACAGTGCTTGTGATTGGTCTGTTTATATTTTCTATTTCTTCCTGGTTCAGTCTCCAAAGGTTGTGCTTTTCTAAGAATTTGTATATTTCTTCCAGGTTGTCCATTTTATTGGCATACAGTTGCTTGTAGTAATCTCTCATGATCCTTTGTATTTCTGCAGTGTCAGTTGTTACTTCTGCTTTTTCATTTCTAATTCTGTTGATTTGAGTCTTCTCTCTATTTTTTCTTGATGAGTCTGTCTAATGGTTTATCAGTTTTTTTTTTTATCTTCCCAAAGAACCAGCTTTTAGTTTTATTGATCTTTGCTATCATTTCCTTCATTCCTTTTTCAACTATTTCTGATCTGATCTTTATGATTTCTTTCCTTCTGCTAACTTTGGGGTTTTTTTGTTCTTCTTTCTCTTATTGCTTTAGGTGGAAGGTCTTCCTTCATTCCTTTTTCAACTATTTCTGATCTGATCTTAATGATTTCTTTCCTTCTGCTAACTTTGGGGTTTTTTTGTTCTTCTTTCTCTTATTGCTTTAGGTGGAAGGTCAGATTGTTTATTTGAGATGTTTCTTGTTTCTTGAGTTACGATTGCATTGTTATAACCTTCCCTCTTAGAACTGCTTTTGCTTCATCCCATAGGTTTTGGGTGGTCGTGCTTTCATTGTCATTTGTTTCTAGGTGTTTTTTGATTTCATCTTTGATTTCTTAAGTGATCACTTGGTTATTAAGTAGTGCATTGTTTATCCTCCATGTGTCTGTGTTTCTTACAGTTTTTTTTTTCGTGTAATTATTATCTAGTCTCATAGCGTTGTGGTTGGTAGAGATGCTTAATATGGTTTAAATTTTCTTAAATTAACCAAGGCTTGATTTATGACCCTAGATATGGTCTATCCTGGAAAATGTCCCATGAGCACTTGAGAAGAAAGTTTATTCTGTTGTTTTTGGATGGAATGTCCTGTAAATATCAATTAAGTCCATCTCATTTAATGTATCATTTAAAGCCTCTGTTTCCTTATTTATTTCCATTTTGGATGATCTGGCCGTAGGTGAAAGTGGGGTGTTAAAGTCTCCTACTATTACTGTGTTACTCTCTATTTCCCCTTTTATGGCTATTAGCATTTGCCTTAGGTATTGAGGTGCTCCTATGTTGGGTGCATAAATATTTACAATTGTTATATGTTCTTCTTGGATTGATTCTTTGATAATTATGTAGTGTGCTTCTTTGTCTGTTGTAATAGTTTTTATTTTAAAGTCTATTTTGTCTGGTATGAGAATTGCTTATCCATTCAGCCAGTCTATGTCTTTTGGTTGGAGCATTCATTCCATTTATATTTAAGGTAATTATCAATATGTATCTTCCTATTACCATTTTCTTAATTTTGGGGGGTTTGTTATTGTAGGTCTTTTCCTTCTCTTGTGTTTCATGCCTAGGGAAGTGCCTTTAGCATTTGTTGCAGAGCTGGTTTGGTGCTGCTGAATTCTCTTAGCTTTTGCTTGTTTGTCAAGGTTATAATTTCTCTGTTGAATCTGAATGAGATCCTTGATGGGTAGAGTAATCTTGGTTGTAAATTTTTCCATTTATTCACTTTAAATATGTCCTGCCACTACCTTGTGGCTTGCAGAGTTTCTGCTGAAAGATCAGCTGTTAACCTTATGGGGATACCCTTGTATGTTATTTGTTGTTTTTCCTTTGCTGCTTTTAATATTTTTTCTTTGTATTTAATTTTTGATAGTTTGATAAATATGTGTCTTGGCATGTTTCTCCTTGGATTCATCCTGTATGGGGCTCTCTGTGTTTTCTGTACTTGATTGACTATTTCCTTTGCCATATTAGGGAAGTTTTCAACCATAATCTCTTCAAATAGTTTCTCAGTCCCTTTCTTTTTCTCTTCCTCTTCTGCGACCCTTATAATTCAAATGTTGGTGTGTTTAATTTTGTCCCAGAGGTCTCTGAGACTGTGCACAATTGTTTTCATTCTTTTTTCTTTATTCTGCTCTGCAGTAGTTATTTCCCCTTTATCTTCCACGTCACTTATCCATTCTTCTGCCTCAGTTATTCTGCTATTGAGTCCTTGCAGAGAATTTTTAATTTCATTTATTGTGTTGTTCATCATTGCTTGTTTGCTCTTTAATTCTTCTAGGTTCTTGTTAAACATTTCTTGTATTTTCTCTGTTCTATTTCCAAGATTTTGGATTATCTTTACGATCATTATTCTGAATTCTATTTCAGGTAGACTGCCTATTTCCTCTTCATTTATTTGGTCTGGTGGGGTTTTACCTTGCTCGTTCATCTGCTGTGTGTTTCTCTGTATTCTTATTTTGCCTAACTTACTGTGCTGGGGTCTCGTTTTTGCAGGCTACAGGTTCATAGTTCTTGTTGTTTTTGGTGTCTGCCCCAGTGGTTGAGGTTGGTTCAGTGGGTTGTGTAGGCTTCCTGTGGATGGGACTAGTGCCTATGTTTTCGTGGATGAGTCTGGATCTTGTCTTTCTGATGGAAGGACCACATCCATTGGTGTGTTGGGGTGTCTGTGACTTTTTATTATTTTAGGCAGCCTCTCTGTTAATGGGTGAGCTTGTGTTCCTGTTTTTCTAGCTGTTTGGCATAGGGTGTCCAACACTGTAGCTTGCTGGTCTTTGAGTGGAGCTGGGTCTTAGGGTTGAGTTGGAGATCTCTGGGAGAGCTTTCGATGTTTAATATTACGTGGAGCCAGGAGGTCTCTGGTGGACCAAGGTCCTGAACTCAGCTCTCCCACCTCAGAGGCACAGGCCTGACACCTGACCAGAGCACCAAGACCCTGTCAGCCACACACTCAGATAAAAAGGGAGAAAAAAAGAAAGGAAGAAAAAAATAAAATAAAATAAAGTTATTAAAATAAAAATAATTATTAAAAATTTTAAATTAAAAAGTAATAAAAGAAAGAAAAAATAAGAAAGAAGTGAGCAATGAAACCAAAAAACAAACAACCAGTGATAGCAAGCGCTAAAAACTATACTAAAAAACAAGCAAACAAATAAAAAAACGGACAGACAGAACACTAGGACAAATGGTAAATGCAAAGCTATACAGACAAAAATCACACAAAGAAGCATACACATACATAGTCACAAAAAGGAAAAAAGGAAAAAAAATATATCTATATATAAGAAAAAAAAACAGGAAGAAGCAGGCAACCAAATCAAGAAACAAATCTACCAATGATAATATACTCTAAATACTAAACTAAAATAAACTTAAAATCAGAAACAATTCAGATGCACAAAACAAACCTCAAGTCTACAGTTGCTCCTAAAGTCCACCACCTCAATTTTGGGATGATTCATTGTCTATTCAGCTATTCCACAGATACAGGGTATAGCAAGTTGATTGTGGAGATTTAACCTGCTGCCCCTGAGGCTGCTGGGAGAAAATTCCCTTTCTCTTCTTTGTTCACACAGCTCCTGGGGTTCAGCTTTGGATTTGGCCCTGCCTCTGCGTATAGGTCACCTGAGGGCATCTATTCCCTACCCAGACAGGATGGGGTTAAAGTAGCAGTTGATTAGGGGTCTTGGCTCAATCAGGCCAGGAGGGAGGGAGGTGTATGGAATGTGGGGTGAGCCTGTGGTGGCAGAGGCCAGCCTGATGTTGCAACAGCCTGTGTCAGGCTGTGTGTTCTCCTGGGGAAGTTATCCCTGGATCACAGGACTCTGGCAGTCACGGGGTGCACAGGCTCTTGGGAGGGTAGGTGTGGATTGTGACCTGTGCTTCCACACAAGCTTCTTGGTGGTTGCATTAGCAGGCTTAGAGTTTCATGCCATTTTCTGGTGTCTGTGCTGATAGCCGCAGCTCGTGCCCATATTTGGAACTCCTTTCAGCAGTGCTCTGAATCCCCTCTCCTTGTGCACCCTGAAACAATGGTCTTTTGCTTCTTAGGCAGTTCCAGACTTTTTCCTGCACTCCCTCCCAGCTAGCTGTGGTGCACTAGCCTCCTTCAGGCTGTGTTCACGCAGCCAACCTCAGTCCTCTCCCTGGGATCTGACCTCCCAAGCTGGAGCCACAGCTCCCAGACCCCATCTGCCCTTGTTGGTGAGCAGACAAGCCTCTCAGGCTGGTGAGTGCTGGTTGGCACCTATTCTCTGTGTGGTAATATCTCCACTTTTCCCTCTGCACCCCTATGCTGTGCTGTCCTCCATGGCTCTGAAGCTTCCCCACCGCCACCACCCTGTCTCCACCAGGGAAGGGGCTTCCTAGTGTGTGGAAACTCTTCCTGCTTCACAGCTCCCTCCCAGGGGTGCAGGTCCCATCCCTATTTTTTGTCTCTGATTTTTCATTTTTCTTTTGCCCTACCCAGGTACATGAGGGAGTTTCTTGCCTTTTAGGAAGCCTGAGGTCTTCTGCTAGACTTCAGTAGGAGTTGTTCCACATGTAGATGTATTTCTGATGTATTTGTGGGGAGGAAAGTGATCTCCACGTCTTACTCCTCCACCATCTTGAAGGTTTCATTTGGGAAAACTCTTTAAAAAAAATGAAAAGAAATTTGTTGGCAGGGCTTGTAAGGGCAGGCTGAAGCTGCTCTGACGTGAGGTGTTTGGACGTAACATGTGTTTTTGAATTAGATGCTGGATCACACAAAGCACATTAGTGGGGCCATTGGTGAAATTTAAATAAGGTCTGTAGATTAGATACTACCATTGGATCATTGTTAATTTCCTGATTTTTTTTTTTTTTTTTTTTGTGGTACTCGGGCCTCTCACTGTTGTGGCCTCTCCCGTTGCAGAGCACAGGCTCAGGACGCGCAGGCTCAGCAGCCATGGCTCACGGGCCCAGCCGCTCGGCGGCATGTGGGATCTTCCCGCACGGGCCCAGCCGCTCCGCGGCATGTGGGATCTTCCCGGACTGGGACACGAACCCGTGTCCCCTGCATCGGCAGGCGGATTCTCAACCACTGCGCCACCAGGGAAGCCCGAGTAATTTCCTGATTTTGATAGTCATGCTATGGTTATGTATGATGAATCTGATGAAGGGTACTTGGTAATTCTTTGCAACTGTTTCTGTAAGTCTGAAATTGTTGTAAAATGCAAAGTTAAAATAAAACTTAAAAATTGGTTCATATTTCTGAACACAGCAGATAATTGTGTTATTTTATTAACTTGCTATCACATTTCAGAGAGAAAAGATGCTCCTTAATATTGGCTTGAAGAGATTCAATATATCATGTATTGAACACATCCCATATGATAGGTACTGGAAAATGTGGAAGACACTAAAATAAGTAAGACCTAGTCTCACGTCTCAGGGTAATAGGAAAAAAAAAAGACATACTCAACCAAGATGAAGAGCTGTGGATACTTTTATAAGAGAAAGGCAGATCACGTGTTACAGGCACTCAGAAGATGGAGAGCTTATTTCCTGCTTTAGAGTATCAGAGAAAATGCAATTGTGAAAATAATCTTTGGGCTAGGCTTCGAAGGAGGGCAGGATTTCGACAAGCATAATTTGGGGATATTGTGGTAAAGTATATATAAGGTTAAGAGAATAGCATGAATAAACTTCAGAGGAAGAAAGAAAATTCAAAGAAAATTCAATGGCTCCAACACAACACATTTGTACATTCTGTTTTGGGTCACCTTATTGGGATATTGTTTGATTATTATAGTTTTTGATTGCTCATGAAAACTGTAGGCTCATATCCACAATACAATAGATTTGGAAGGTACCTTAGAGGTCTTCTTACCCAGCTACCTCATTTTGGTGCTGGAGAAAATGAAGAGGCTCTTTCTTCCAAGGATTCACACAGTTAGTAACAGCAGTAGAGCTAGGACTCAGAGCTCTTACTTCCAATTTTAGTATTCTATCTAGTCTAACATTGTGAAACTTATAAATAAGCGTTGTGATATCAGCCAGATACATTACCATGCAGATACAGGAATTCTCCTGATTCCTATCACCCCCAGAATCTAGTCATATGGCAATTCTGTCCTCCTTTTCCTATGCCCCTCCTATTTTCCTTCTGAAGTTTTATATTGAAGATTGGGCAGAGAGGCACAGTTTCAGGGTGCTCTGTGACAGCCAGCAAGTAGCCAGCTATTAGCTAACTTTGATGGGGCTGAAGTTCTATTCTCATGTAAGCCCACTCATGTGTTCATTTCTTCTGGCTATAATTGGTTGATGAATCATTCCTTAGTCTGAAACAAAACAATCAACAGAAAGCAAAATTATCCTGTCATTTGTATCTTTTCAGGTAAAGCCTTCATAGTCATCCTACACACCCTTCCCTCAGACTCACGTGCTTTCCTTTTTGAAGAGATGACATGAAACCTAAAAATGCATTTGCTAAAATAATAATATCCTCAGACGGCATGAACCCAGGCCAGGGCACCAGAGAAGGAGAGTGCGGGAATTAGGTCAGAGGCTGGGAATTAATACTTTCTACTCCTTACACATGCAACTGACTGTGTCTTCTCTGAAGGCCCATCAGACAAATTTTTCCTCACTGTAAAAACCTCCATATTATCTTCATGAGTGTAGGTAAAATTTGTGCACATAGCTCGGACAATTGTGAGAAGGAAGCAATGGAGGCTTAGAGATCTTCTCACCTTACTGTTCACTAGGCCTGCAGGGTCAAAGGGAGGCCTAGAGACCCTTTTGGAATTCTAAGCAGTCTGCTGGTAAATCTTAAGATTCAGAGTTCAGTGGAACCAGCCTCAGTCATGCCTAAAGTCAAGGTTAAGTCCATTTAAGTTTGATCCCAAGAAACCAAGCTGGGGGTGAATAACAATTAGAAAAGAACAAAGAGATGATGGGGATGGAAGCAGAACTTGTCCTTTCCCAGCAGAAGAAACGTTGAGGTTTCCATTGTTAATGGGTTATTAAAGAAGGGGGAAAAAGCAGCTAGCTCTAACTCTCCCATTTAGGAGCAGCTTCTTTATGATCAGGATCACAGCCAGAGCATCAGGAAATCCTGACTTCTAGGCTGATGTGCATGTATCCCCAAAATTAGTATGTCCAAGAAGGTAAATTGAGGACAGATATGGTGAAGAAGGTCAAGATTAAAGTCTTATGTTACCATTCTTGTTTTTGTAGATCTCCAAATTTTCCATGACATCTACTTCAGTTATTTTCCACTGACAGAAATGCCTGGGGAAAAAAAAAAACTCATTTCCAATTTTCTCTTCCTACTTACCACTACTGTCAGTTCCTTTCCCTCCAACCACCAATATTTGCCTGTCCTCTGTAACAATTTCTCAGAATCCTGCTCAAGGAAAAACTAGTTGAGATGGTTGAGACTAATGATTGTAATTAGTCAATCACTAATCCCCTGCCCATTTCGGGTAACAGTTATATTCTAAAAAGGGCTTTTAATCCTTTGTTGATGGAAGTAGCAAGCTAAGGAAGGTGCAACACTTTGAGGATGGGATGCCTCTTACTGCTCTTCATATCACTGCATGGAGCTAGCCATCTATTTCACTCTATGCATAAGGCTGCCCAGTATAGTAGGGAGCCATCTGGATAGTACTAACAACAAGGACACTACAGCCAGGTTCCCATTCTATAGTCCGTGGTTATAGCTTAATGCAAAGTACAAACATATCAAGCTGAGTTTTTAACATGTGGCTAGATTCAGTGAGGAGAAGAGTTACTAATTTGAGTTTTTCTTGAATTATCCCCACCCTCCCCATACATATATCCCCTTGCGATCTCCCCTAGGATTGTTAAAATAATTTCTAACATAATATTCATTATTTAGCTTTTTCAAACCCACCCCACCCTGAATTCTGCTATTTAGTCATCTTTATGGATGGGAACAAACCGAGAATTATGAGAACAACCATGAGGTATGGGACTTTTAATCGTTATCTCATGTAGCTGCTTTGTAGATGGTTCTAGCCATTCTCAGCTAGGGAAAGTATTCATAATTCAGATGCTATCCTATGAATAGGATTTTTTGCTTTATATATTGGCTACAAATCAGTTTTTGAGATGGTAAATCAGAAACTGGGAGCCACTTTAAACAAATTAAACAGCACCATAGTCAATATGTTATTCATTTCTTTCCACTGTTCCTGTAATAGGTTCAAAGTAACAGAGTTGGGCATCTCAGCCCTGGGGAGGCAAATTATCTCCAGGGGCAGCATGACATTCTCTAAAAGGAAATTATATTTAATTCTTAAAAGAAAGAAATAAATATAACCCAGAAAAACATTTTTTAGAAAGCAGGTGGGGCCATGAGTTTAGTAAAATCAAACAGATGACAAGGTTGTCCTGACTTTCCCCAAATCAGAAATAAATGCAAGAGTGTATATGTGAAGCATGCAGGTGGTGAGAAAGCAGAGGACAAAGTACTCTCAACTAAGTCTCTCAATACACCAGACTCAGGGGAAAGCTGGACTAATAATATGTGTCTTACACAATCCCTTGAAGGTCAGAGCCCCAGGCAGAGAGTTCTTTTGCAGCAGGAAATTCCAAAAGCATAAAATCTATTTTGACTCAAGGCAGAGTAGAATATTTTCAGGACCTGAGGAGTGACAGGAGTATCTTCTGGGTGACAGCATGATTAGAAATACCCACTGTACAGCTGTGTGTGTTAAGGGAGGATCAAAGAATGAGAGATCCTTGATTCTCCTATAGGGAGATGAAAGTTGACTCAGAATACAAGGGGTTCCATTTTGACATTTTGCTTAAGGGCCTGGATTTAAATTAACTGTTATAAGAGGCAGGGGAAAGCATCTCAGAGTTGCACAGTAGGAAAAAGTCAAATGTTATCATTTTCAATATGTTCATGAACAAAGTTGTAAAGTTCCCTTGCAAGGCAACCTAGGGTATTAGGAAAAAAGGGCTAGTCTAGGTGAAAGAATATCTGAGTGCTAGTCCTGGCCTCTGCTATTGGTTAGCTATTTGCTCTTGGGCAATTTTCTTCTTCTTTTTGGGCCTCAATTTCTTTACTTTTTAAATAATTTATTATCTCTTTGTATTTTTCAGACCTAATAAAAATGTGGGGTGCAAATTTGGGGTTGCTTAATTTTTATCTTACCAATAAAGATACCTTAGAAGATAATTTAAAAAATACTCTACCATCTACTATTGCCATCATCAAGAAACTAGGAACAAAATGGTACTTACCTCATAGGGTTATTGTGAGGATTAAATGAATTAATATATGTAAAGTGTTTAGAATAGCACGTGGCACATAGTAAACATTTAATTTATATTATTGTTACCATTAATTCAATACATAAAAGATATTTTAACAAAATTAATAGGATTAATAAGAGCGAAATCATAGGAAAAAATCATTCTCAAAGTTACTTAAATTCAGGTTTATGAACAACTGAATTTGTCTTTATATTTCTCATAGAAAACTAATAGATCAGGACAGGTCTCACATTTGGTAATCACTGGTCTGGATGATCTTAAAAAGTCACTTCTAACACTAATATTTTATTCAGGGGGTCATTTAAAATGTAAAAGATAACTAATTGATCATATGACATATTGAACTTCATGGGTCTTCATAAAATTTACCAGTAAATTTGTTAGGGGAACCACTGACTGAAACTGCCCGCCCTGGCCAGGCAAGATAGTAGCCACTTGCATGAGTTATCTTAACAACAGGAGGTCCTGGTAAGGAATGCAGAACTGACAAGCTGCCACCAACTGGAAAAATTCAGGAAAAGTCAAAAGGAGAGAGGAGACGCCAGCCCATATGTCTTACCAACCGCCCAGAATCCTTCTCACTGTAATCCATCTTGGCTGTGAGATGCATGCACCACCAGGAAAGACCCTGAGTCAGAATGATTGGCCAGAGACAACCCAGAAACTAACCCCATCACAATAAAACTGGAGACTGTGAGCCACGTGGCAGAGCAGTCCTCCTGGGTTCCCTTACCCTTCTGCTCTCGACCCGGGTGCCCCTTCCCCAAAAAGTTTCTTGCTTTGTCAGTACGTGTGTCTCCTCAGACAATTCATTTCTGAGTGTTAGACAAGAGCTCACTTTCAGGCCCTGGATGGGGTCCCCCTTCCTGCAACAAATTCAAGTAAATTTATGACAATATTGAGAAATTTGCAAATCAATTTTTGGTGCCCCCTTCCAAACTTTAGCAGATCCCTTTTGTCTTTGTCTATCCAGAGCTTGTTCTGCCATACATTCTCACTAATTCCTGCTAAAGATTTTATATCACTAAAACTTTAGCATTGCCACTCAGGCAAAGATGTTGGCTAGCTAGTTGAAGCTCCTTAAAAGTGCAACTCTTGTGGCAAAGGTAGTGGGTGGAGGGTAGTCTATTAAAGGCTTGATTCACAAAGTTAGTTGGGTGAATGTTTGTCCATAGGTCATTATATTGCTATAAGTGATGCAGCCAAAGGAAAAAAAAATCCTCCAAAATTTAAATATTACAATAAAGATCTACTTTCTTTGCTAATTACTGTAGTATCTTACTGAACAAAGTATTTTCCATAGAAAGTTAATTAGTTCTAACATTCCAGTCTTGCCTCCAATACTTCCTCACATGAAACTTCCATTTGGCCAAAATTAACCCCTTAATATTGTTCATGTTTTTGTTCTTCGTTTATGCCATTTTTTCTCTTTGGAAAGCACCAGCCTCATCACTTTCCATCTCCATCAATTAGAATTCTACTAATTTTTCAAAGTTTGTCTTTATTTATTTATTTAACATCTTTATTGGAGTATAATTGCTTTACAATGGTGTGTTATTTTCTGCTTTATAGCAAAGTGAACCAGCTATACATATACATATATCCCCATAACTCTTCCCTCTTGCGTCTCCCTCCCACCCTCCCTATCCAACTCATCTAGGTGGTCACAAAGCACCAAGCTGATCTCCCTGTGCTATGGGGCTGCCCACTAGCTATCTATTTTATGTTTGGTAGTATATATAAGTCCATGATACTCTCTCACTTCATACCAACTTACCCTACCACCCCGCCCTCAAGTCCATTCTCTCCATCTGCATCTCAAAGTTTGTCTTAATCACCATTTTTTCCCATGAAGCTTTTCTTAATTCCTTCTCACTGGATATGATACTCTCCTTCTTTGAGTCTTCATGATACTCTTTAATGTTATTTCTCTTTAGTTTAACACAAAAATTAATCCTAATTTTATAAGCTGTACAATTATCATGAGGGAACAGAAATAAAAATGAAGTACAAATTTCTTTTCACTAAAAGAGTAGTGAGCAATGTAAAAGCTAAGTCTGTGATGGTTAGTTGTGTTTTCACCTTTCCTTAACAGTAGATTATTAGTTCAAACACTAGTACTAGGAGCCTAGGCACAAGGAATTGCCTCTCCTTGGAAGTTCTCTGAACACTTCCACCTGTAGGGGAGTAGAATTTGCCACCCCAAAATATGTGTTCTTGGCATATTAATTATTTTAAGCTGGTTATTTTCTAAGAAACAGCAGGCACATGGGAAAAAGCTCTGAAAACCAAGTAGGAGTTACACTTTTGTAAGAAATGTTTACACTTATAAGAAAAAAATCTCCATTTGTAAGCATGTCTCCCTCTCTGTACCAGGAAGAGGAGAATGACCAAACCTCTAGAAATCTATCAGAAAAAAACAAGGACAAATCTGAATAACAAACTTACCCTTGTTTACTGTGCTTTTTTTCCTGGTGTCATTCCATAACTGACTCCTTACTCTCAACATCCCCTTTTGTCTTTAGCTGAGGGTGGTATTTAAGGTGAGTGCTTCAGTCATTTTGGTGAGTTAATCAGTTTTCCTACATCTCTCCCATGTATACATGTTATTAAAATTTTGTATGATTTCCTCCTCTTAATCTGTCTCATGTCAGTTTAATTCTTAAGTCAACCAAAAGAACCTAGAAGAGGGGAGGAAAAATTTTTCCCTTACACGCCCCACCCACACTCTGACCTTATTTTCAAAGAAAATACAATTTTCTAAGTTGTTCTCAGAAAGTCAGATGGACTTTGCACTAAAGGTCAGCCTGAAAGTTATACTGGAAATGTGCCTGACCTTTTCACACCTAGCTAAAGTGCAAGTAGAAATTTTACACAGACATGAAGTGAAAGCCCAGAGGAGGTCTTAGGAAATGTGACCTTGAATATTTATAACCTCTGGAGAAGCAATGTGAATGTATCTGTATGGCTGTGCTGCCACCTTGTAGTGAATGCAGATAAAAAAACATTAAGGAGAACAGCAGTATCATTCGTTTAAATTTCACAAATTAAGCCTCATCCAATGCTTGAGATGAATGGGATATAAAACTTTAGGCTTCCAAAGATAGAACAGTGATCAATCACTCACCATCATTTTGCTCATTTTGCTGGCCTTTTTAAAGGTTGCCTGCTTTTCTCAGCTGATTGAGTCATACAGCCAAGTAGTTTGACAGATTCTTTTTACCCAGCTGACAGAATCGATTGGTTATTTTGATATCAAGTAGGTTCAGCTTTAATATCTTCAGGGAATCTTTCTAGTGAGCACATTATAGACAATATATTTCATTATAGACAGAAAAAGAAATATCTTTTAAAGAATTAATGGCTGCAGTTTATATCAGGGGATTATGAACTTCAGATTTTATTCCAAGCATAGCTTTCCATTTTCTAAAAATTTATTTATTTATTTATTTATTTTTGGCTGTGTTAGGTCTTCATTGCTGTGCATGGACTTTCTCTAGTTGTGGTGAGCAGGGGCTACTCTTTGCTGCAGTGCTTAGGCTTCTCGTTGCAGTGGATTCTCTCGTTGTGGAGCACAGGCTCCAGGTGTGCGGGCTTCAGTAGTTGTGGCTCGTGGGCTCTAGAGTGCAGGCTCAGCAGTTGTGGTGCATGGGATTAGTTGCTCCGCAGCATGTGGGATCTTCCCGGGCCAGGGATTGAACCCATGTCCCCTGCATTGGCAGGCAGATTCTTAACCACTGTGCCACCAGGGAAGTCCCTAGCTTTCCATTTTTAACATGACTTTGGATGAGTCATATAACCTCAGAGTGGCCTTATTTTCTTCATTTACAAAATATAAATTTATACCAGCTCCTTAATATGATGTCATTGTATTTTATGGCTGTATTTTTCAATATCTGCTATATATCCATACCAGTTCAAGCATCAAATCTTCAATATGATCACTTCCAGCCAATAGTCCCCTGATATCATATTATTGGAGTCACTGCTGGCTAGCATAAAAGGGATTCTACCATAGTTCACACAAACTGGCTGAGAGCTAACCTATCCATGATTTCAGTCTCTTGACTGAGATTCATGTACATCACCTCCTTGTATTCTTTATGAAGGTACAGAGCAGAATCATTCTTTCTTATTGCTTAAAGACAGGAAAGGGAATACTGAGGTAGTGTGGTCTAGTTCTCCAAAGAACTAGAAGACAGAATTATTTCTCACTGTTTAAAATATAGTCAAACCTACCTCTCATTTTCCAGACTTTTCACGTGTAAAAAGAGGAAAATAACATATATAACAGTATTTAACAATGGTTACCAATATTTACACCATCTATATATTAAATACTATAGAAATATCTATAGTATTCTGGTCCATACTACCTAAATAAATTTCTGGTCCATACTACCTAAAGAAATCTGCAGATTCAGTGCAATCCCTGGAAAAATCTCAATGGCATTACTGCTGAAATAGAGGAAAAAAATTCTATAATTCATACGGAATCTCAAAGAATCCAAATTGCCAAAACAATCGAAAAAAAATCTCAAAAATTTGGTGGCCTCATACTTCCTGGTTTCAAAATATGCAAATCTACAGTAATCAAAACAGTGTGGTACTGGCTTAGAGACAGACACATAGAACAATGGAACAGAATAGAGAGTCCAGAAATAAACCCTTGTGTAGTCAGCTAGTCTTTGACAATGGAACCAAGAACACACAATGGGGGAAAAGACAGTCTCTTCAGTAAATGGTGTTGAGAAAATAGGATATCCATATGCAAAGAATGAAGTCGGACCTTTCTCTTACATAATGTAAAAAATTAACTCCAAATGGAATAAAGACTTAAAATTAAAATCTTAAACTATAAAATTCCTAGAAGAAAACACAGGAAAAATGCTTTTGGACATTGGCATTGTCAACGATTTCTTGGCTAAGACAGCAAAACCACAGGCAACAAAATAAGACAAATAGGACTACATCAAACTTTAAAATATCTGCATAACAATGGAAACAATCAACAAAGTGAAAAGGCAACCTATGGAATGAAAGAAAATAATTGAAAATCATATCTGATAAGAGGTTAATATCTAGAATGTACAAAGAAATCCTACAACTCAAAAACAAGATCCCAAATAATTGAATTAAAAATTGGCAAAGGAACTGAATAGACATTTCTTCAAAGAAGATATACAAGGTAGAAGGATGTGCTTTCACCCCCTCTTGTGAGAACACTAGAATCACAACTAGCTGCTGGACAATCGTTGACAGGAAGACACTGGAATTCACCAAAAAAGATACCCCACATCCAAAGACAAAGGAGAAGCCACAATGAGAAGGTAGGAGGGATGCAATCACAGTAAAATCAAATCCCATAACTAATGGGTGGGTGAATCACAGACTGGAGAACACTAATACCACAGAAGTCCACCCACTGGAGTGAAGGTTCTGAGTCCCATGCCAGGTTTCCAAACCTGGGGCTCCAGCAACGAGAGGAGGAATTCCTAGAGTATGAGACTTTGAAGGATACTGGGATTTGATTGCAGGACATTGACAGAACTGGGGGAAACAGACTCCACTCTTGGAGGGCACACACAAAGTAGTGTGTGTATTGGGATGCAGGGGAAGGAGCAGTAAACACAGGGGACACAGAACCAGACCTACCTACTAGTGCTGGGGGGGTCTCCTGCAGAGGCGGTGGTTGACTGTGGCTCACTGTGGGGACAAGGACACTGCCAGCAGAACTTCTGGGAAGTACTCCTTAGCATGAGTCCTCCCAGAGTCCACCATTAGCCCCAACAAAGAGCCCAGGGAAGCTCCAGTGTTGGGTTGCCTCAGGCCAAACAACCAACAGGGAGGGAACCCAGCCCCACCCACCAGCAGTCAAGTGGATTAAAGTTTTACTGAGCTATGCCCACCAGAACAACAGTCAGCTCTACCAACCACCAGTCCCTCCCATCAGGAAGCTTGCACAAGCCTCTTAGGTAGCCTCATCCACCAGAGGGCAGACAGCAGAAACAAGAAGAACTACAATGCTGCAGCCTGTGGAATAAAAACCACATTCACAGAAAGATAGACAAATGAAAAGGCAGAGGGCTATGTACCAGACAAAGGAACAAGATAAAACCACAGAAAAACAGCTAAAGGAAGTGGAGATAAGCAAAATTCCAGAAAAAAGAATTCAAAATAATGATAGTGAAGATGATCCAGGACCTCAGAAAAACAATGGAGGCAAAGATCGAGACGATGCAAGAAATGTTTAACAAAGAACTAGAAGAATTAAAGAACAAACAATCAGAGATGAACAATAAAATAACTGAAATGAAAACTACACTAGAAGGAATCAATAGAATTACTGAGGCAGAAGAACTGATAAGTGACCTGGAAGACAGAATGGTGGAATTCACTGCTGAGGAACAGAATAAAGAAAAAAGAATGGAGGGATTAGCAGGCAAGATGGCGGAAGAGTAAGACGCGGAGATCACCTTCCTCCTCACAGATACATCAGAAATACAGCTACACGTGGAACTTCTCCTATAGAACACCCACCGAACGCTGGCAGAAGACCTCAGACCCCACAAAAGGCAAGAAACCCCCCACGTACCTGGGTAGGCAAAAGAAAAAAGAATAAACAGAGACAAAAAATAGGGACGGGACCTGCACCAGTGGGAGGGAGCCGCGAAGGAGGAAAGGTTCCCACACACTAGAAGCCCCTTCACGGGCGGAGACTG
>NC_041234.1:59663295-59666695 GCF_002837175.3 Physeter macrocephalus
GCAGCAGCGGGGTGCGGAGGGCAAAGCGGAGAGATTCCCGCACAGAGGATCGGTGCTGACCAGGACTCACCAGCCCGAGAGGCTGGTCTGCTCACCCGCTGGGGCGGGCGGGGGCTGGGAGCTGAGCCTCGGGCTTCATTTGGATCCCAGGGAGAGGTCTGGAGTTGGCAGACTGAAAACAGCCTGAAGGGGCTAGTGCGCCACGGCTAGCCGGGAGGGAGTCCGGTTGAAGTCTGGAGCTGCCGAAGAGGCAAGACACATTTTCTTCCCTCTTTGCTTCCTGGTGTGCGAGGAAGGGGTTTAAGCGCGCTGTTTAAAGGAGCTCAAGAAACCGGCGCGGAGCTGCGGAAGAGACAAGAGACTTTTTTTTTGCCTCTTTGTCTCCTGGTGCGAGAGAAGGGGGATTAAGCGCACCTCGTAAAGGAGCTCCAGAAACGGGCGCGGAGCTGCCAAAGAGACAGGAGGCTTTTTCTTGCCTCGTTGCAGGCTCGCCCCGCATCTGTGCCCCTCCCTCCCCTCGGCCTGTGCCAGAACCCCTGAATCAGCTGCTCCTTTAACCCTGTCCTGTCTGAGCGAAGGGCAAACGCCCTCGGACGACCTACACGCAGAGGCGGGGCCAAGTCCAAAGCTGAACCCCAGGAGCTGTGCGAACAAAGAGGAGAGGGGGAGGTCTCTCCCAGCAGCCTCAGAAGCAGCGGATTAAAGCTCCACAATCAACTTGAAGTGCCCTGCATCTGTGGAAAACCTGAATAGACAGCGAAATATCCCAAGTTGAGGAGGTGGACTTTGGGAGCAAGATATACTATTATTTTCCCCTTTTTTCTTTTTGTGTGTGCTGCTGTGTGAGATTTTGTCTGTATAGCTTTGTTTCCACCATTTGTCCTACGGTTAGTCCAACCCATTTTTTTGTATTTACTTTTTTCTTTTTTTTAATAGAAATTTTTCTCCTTAATAATTATTTTTTTTAATTTTTTTTATTTTTTATTTTAATAACTATTTCTATCCTACTTTATTTAGTCTTCTCCCTTTCTTTCTTCCTTTCTTCCTTCCTTTCTTCCCTCCTTCGCTCCTTTCTTCCTTCCTTCCTCTCTTTTTTCCTCCCTTCCTTCCTTCCTTTCTTCCTCCTTTCCTTCCTCCCTTTCTTCCTCCCTGACTTCCTCCCTTTCTTCCTCTCCTCCTCCTTCCTTCCTTCCTTTCTTGCTTCCTTTCTTCATTTCTTCCCTCCTTCCTTTCTTCCTTCCTCCCTTCCTTTCTTTCTCCCTTCCTTCCTTCCCGTCATCCTTCCTTCCTTCCCTCACTCCTTCCTTCCTTCCTTTTCTTTACTTTCTATTTTTTCTCCCTTTTATTTTGAGCTGCGTGGATTAAAGGCTCTTGGCGCTCCAGCCAGGCGTCAGGGCTCTGTCTCTGAGGTGGGAGAACCAACCTCAGGACACTGGTCCACAAGAGACCTCCCAGCTCCACGCAATATCAAACGGCGAAAATCTCCCAGAGATCTCCATCTCAACACCAAGACCCAGCTCCACTCAAGGACCAGCAACGAACAGTGCTGGACACCCTATCCCCAACAAAGAGCAAGACAGGTCTACAGCTCCATCCACTAGCAGAGAGGCTGCCTAAAATCATAATAAGGCTACCAACATCCCCAAACACACCACCAGACGTGGACCTGCCCACCAGAAAGACAAGATCCACCCTCATCCACCAGAACAGAGGCACTAGTCCCCCCAACCAAGAAACCTACTCAACCCACTGAACCAACCTTAGCCACTGGGGACAGCCACCAAAACCAACGGGAACTACGAACCTGCAGCCTGCAAAAAGGAGACCCCAAACACAGTAAGATAAGCAAAATGAGAAGACAGAAAAACACACAGCAGATGAAGGAGCAAGATAAAATCACACCAGACCTAACAAATGAAGAGGAAATAGGCAGTCTACCTGAAAAAGAATTCAGAATAATGATAGTAAAGATGATTCAAAATCTTGGAAATAGAATAGACAAATTGCAAGAAACAGTTAACAAGGACCTAGAAGAAATAAAGAGGAAGCAAGCAACGATGAGCAACACAATAAATGAAATGAAAAATACTCTAGATGGGCTCAGTAGCAGAATAACTGAGGCAGAAGGACAGATAAGTGACCTGGAAGATAAAATAGTGGAAATAACTACTGCAGAGCAGAAAAAAGAAAAAAGAATGAAAAGAACTGACGACAGTCTCAGAGACCTCTGGGACAACATTAAACGCACCAACATTCGAATTATAGGGGTCCCAGAAGAAGAAGAGAAAAAGAAAGGGACTGAGAAAATATTTGAAGAGATTATAGTTGAAAACTTCCCTAATATAGGAAAGAAAATAGTCAATCAAGTCCAGGAAGCACAGAGAGTCCCATACAGGATAAACCCAAGGAGAAACACGCCAAGACACATAATAATCAAACTGTCAAAAATTAAATACAAAGAAAACATATTAAAAGCAGCAAGGGAAAAACAACAAATAACACACAAAGGAATCCCCATAAGGTTAACATCGGATCTTTCAGCAGAAACTCTCCAAGCCAGAAGGGAGTGGCAGGACATATTTAAAGTGATGAAGGAAAAAAACCTACAACCAAGATTACTCTACCCAGCAAGGATCTCATTCAGATTTGATGGAGAAATTAAAACCTTTACAGACAAGCAAAAGCTGAGAGAGTTCAGCACCACCAAACCAGCTTTACAACAAATGCTAAAGGAACTTCTCTAGGCAAGAAACACAAGAGAAGGAAAAGACCTACAAGAACAACCCGAAACAATTCAGTAAATGGTAATAGAACCATACATATCGATAATTACCTTAAATGTAAATGGATTAAATGCTCCCACCAAAAGACACAGACTGGCTGAATGGAAACAAAAACAAGACCCATATATATGCTGTCTACAAGAGACCCACTTCAGACCTAGGGACACATACAGACTGAAAGTGAGGGGATGGAAAAAGATATTCCATGCAAATGGAAATCAGAAGAAAGCTGGAGTAGCAATTCTCATATCAGACAAAATAGACTTTAAAGTAAAAACTATAACAAGAGACAAAGAAGGACACTATATAATGATCAAGGGATCGATCCATGAAGAAGATATAACAATTGTAAATATTTATGCACCCAACATAGGAGCACCTCAATACATAAGGCAAATACTAACAGCCATAAAAGGGGAAATCGACAGTAACACAATCATAGTAGGGGACTTTAACACCCCACTTTCACCAATGGACAGATCATCCAAAATGAAAATAAATAAGGAAACACAAGCTTTAAATGATACATTACACAAGATGGACTTAATTGATATTTATAGGACATTCCATCCAAAAACAACAGAATACACATTCTTCTCAAGTGCTCATGGAACACT
>NC_041234.1:59667718-59677405 GCF_002837175.3 Physeter macrocephalus
AACCATAATTCAAAAAGACACATGCACCCCAATGTTCATTGCAGCTCTATTTACAATAGCCAGGACATGGAAGCAACCTAACTGTCCATCAACAGATGAATGGATAAAGAAGATGTGGCACATATATACAATGGAATATTACTCAGCCATAAAAAGAAATGAAACTGAGTTATTTGTAATGAGGTGGATAGATCTGGAGTCTGTCATACACAGTGAAGTAAGTCAGAAGGAGGAAAACAAATACCGTATGCTAACACATATATATGTAATCTAAGAAAAAAAATGTCATGAAGAGATTAGTGGTAGGATGGGAATAAAACACAGACCTACTAGAGCATGGACTTGAGGACGTGGGGAGGGGGAAGGGTAAGCTGTGACGAAGTGAGAGAGTGGCAGGGACATATATGCACTACCAAATGTAAATTAGATAGCTAGTGGGAAGCTGCCGCATAGCACAGGGAGATCACCTCTGTGCTTTGTGACCATGAGAGGGGTGGGATAGGGAGGGTGGGAGACGCAAGAGGGAAGAGATATGGGAACATATGTATATGTATAACTGATTCACTTTGTTGTAAAGGAGAAACTAACACACTATTGTAAAACAGTTATACTCCAATAAAGATGTTAAAAAAAATAAAATTAAATTAAAAAAAAAATGAAAAAACAATGCAAAGAAATGAAGACAACCTAAGAGACCTCTGGGACATCATTAAACACAACAACATTCACATTACAGGAGCCCAGAAGGAGAAGAGAGAGAGAAAGGGCCCAAGAAAATATTAGAAGAGTTTATAGTCAAAAACTTCCCTAACATGGGAAAGGATATAGCCACCCAAGTCCAGTAAGTGCAGCCAGTCCCTACAGGACAAACCCAAGAAGAAACACACCGAGACACATAGTAATCAAATTGGCAAAAATTAAAGACAAAAAAAATTATTAAAATCAGCAAAGGAAAAACAACAAATAACATACAAGAGAACTCCCATAAGGTTAACAGCTGCTTTCTCAGTAGAAACTCTACTGAGAAATCACTCCCAGAAGGGAGTGAATTGATATATTTAAAGTGATGAAAGGGAATAACCCACAACCAAGATTACTCGACCCGGCAAGGATCTCATTCAGATTCGAAGGAGAAATCAAAAGCTTTACAGACAAGCAAAAGCTAAGAGAATATAGCACCACCAAACAAGCTCTACAACAAATGCTAAAGGAACTTCTCTAAGTGGGAAACACAAGAGTAGAAAAAGACCCACAAAAACAGAACCAAAACAATTAAGAAAATGGTGATAGGAACATACATATCGATAATTATCTTAAACGTGAATGGATTAAATACTTCAACCAAAAGGCACAGGCTTGCTGAATGGATACAAAAACAGGACCCATATATATGCTGTCTACAAGAGACCCACTTCAGACCTCGGGACACATTCAGACTGAAAATGAGGGGATGGAAAAAGATATTCCATGCAAATGGAAATCAAAAGAAAGTTGGAGTAGCATTACTCATATCAGATAAAATAGACTATAAAATAAAGAATGTTACAAGAGACAATGAAGGACATTACATAATGATCAAAGGATCAATCCAAGAAGAAGATATAACAATTATTAATATATATTCATCCAACATAGGAGCACCTCAATACATAAGGCAACTGCTAACAGCTCTAAAAGAGGAAATCAACAGTACCACAATAATAGTGGGGGACTTTAACACCTCACTTACACCAATGGACAGATCATCCAAATGAAAATAAAAAAGGAAACAGAAGCTTTAAATGACACAATAGACCAGATAGATTTAATTGATATTTATAGGACATTCCATCCCAAAACAGCAGATTACACTTTCTTCTCAAGTGTGCATGGAACATTCTCCAGGGCTAATCACAGCTTGGGTCACAAGTCCAGCCACAGTAAATTTCAGAAAATTGAAATCATATCAAACATCTTTTCTGATGACAATGGTATGAGATTAGAAATGAATTACAGGGAAAAAACATGAAAAAACACAAAAACATGGAGGCTAAAGAAAACATTACTAAATAACCAAGAGATCACTGAAGAAATCAAAGAGGAAATAAAAAAATACCTAAAGACAAATAACAATAAAAACACGATGATCCAAAACCTATGGGATGCAGCAAAAGCAGTTCTAAGAGGGAACATTATAGCTATATAAGCCTACCTCAAGAAACAAGAAAAATCTCAGATAAACAGTCTAACCTTACACCTAAAGCACTTAGAGAAAGAAGAACAAAGAAAACCCAAATTTAGCAGAAGGAAAGAAATCATAAAGATGAGAGCAGAAATAAATGAAATAGAAACAAAGAAAACAATAGGAAAAATCAATAAAACTAAAAGCTGGTTCTTTGAGAAGATAAACAAAATTGATAAACCATGAGCCCCACTCATCAAGAAAATGAGGGAGAGGACTCAAATCAACAAAATTAGAAATGAAAAAGGAGAAGTTACAATGAACACTGCAGAAATACAAAGCATCCTAAGAAACTACTACAAGCAACTCTATGCTAATAAAATGGACAAACCAGAAGAAATGGACAATTTCTTAGAAAGGTATAACCTTCCAAAACTGAACCAAAAAGAAATAGAAATTATGAACAGACAAATCACAGGTAATGAAATTTAAACTGTGATTAAACATCTTCCAACAAACAAAAGCCCAGGACCAGATGGGCACTTAGAGAAAGAAGAACAAAGAAAACCCAAATTTAGCAGAAGGAAAGAAATCATAAAGATGAGAGCAGAAATAAATGAAATAGAAACAAAGAAAACAATAGGAAAAATCAATAAAACTAAAAGCTGGTTCTTTGAGAAGATAAACAAAATTGATAAACCATGAGCCCCACTCATCAAGAAAATGAGGGAGAGGACTCAAATCAACAAAATTAGAAATGAAAAAGGAGAAGTTACAATGAACACTGCAGAAATACAAAGCATCCTAAGAAACTACTACAAGCAACTCTATGCTAATAAAATGGACAAACCAGAAGAAATGGACAATTTCTTAGAAAGGTATAACCTTCCAAAACTGAACCAAAAAGAAATAGAAATTATGAACAGACAAATCACAGGTAATGAAATTTAAACTGTGATTAAACATCTTCCAACAAACAAAAGCCCAGGACCAGATGGCTTCACAGTTGAATTCTATCAAACATTTAGTGAAGAGCTAACACCCATCCTTCTCAAACTCCTCCAAAAAATTGCAGAGGAAGGAACACTCCCAAACTCATTCTATGAGGTCAGCATCACCCTGATACCAAAACCAGACAAAGATACTACAAAAAAACAGAAAATTACAGACCAATATCACTGATGAATATAGATGCAAAAATCATCAACAAAATACTAGCAAGCAGAATCCAACAACACATTAAAAGGATCATACACCATGATCAAGTGGGATTTATCCCAGGAATGCAATGATTCTTCAATATATACAAATCAACAATGTGATACACCATATTAACAAATTGAAGAATTAAAACCATATGATCATAGAACAGTTATATGCCAACAAATTGGACAACCTAGAAGAAATGGACAAGTTTCTAGAAACATACAGCCTGTCAAAACTGAGTCAAAAAGAAACAGATAATTTGAAGGACTGAACAGCTTCACTGGGGAATTCTACCAAACATAAAGAGAAGAACTTATACCTAGCCTTCTCAAACTATTCCAAAAAATTTAAGAGGAGGCAATACTCTCAAGTTCATTCTATGAAACCACTATCACCCTGATACCAAAACCAGATAAAGACACTACCAAAAAAGAAATTTACTGGACAATATCTTTGATGAATATAGATGCAAAAATCCTCAACAAAATACTATCCAACCAAATCCAGCAATATATAAAAAAGATCATACACCATGATCAAGTTGGATTCATTCCATTGTCACAAGGATGATTCAACATATGCAAATCAGTCAACATGGTACACCACATTAATAAAAGGAAGAACAAAAACCACATGCTCATCTCAATAGTCACAGAATTTTGTTAATAAGATTCAGCGTACATTTATGATAACTCTCACCAAAGTGGGTACAGAGTGAACATATCTCAACATTATAAAAGTCATTTATGACAAACACACAGCCAAAATAATACACAAAGGTGAAAAACTGAAAGCCTTCCTGCTAAGGATGCCCACTCTCACCACTTCTATTCAACATAGTATTGGAAGTCCTAGCCAGAGCAATCAGACAAAAAAAGAAATAAAAGTTATCCAATTTGAAAGGGAAGAGGTAAACAAAAACCCATGATATTTTTCACAGAACTAGAACAAATAATCCTAAAATTTATATAGAACTACAAAAGACCCAGAATTGCCAAAAGCAATCCTGAAGAAAAGGAACAAAGCTGAAGGAATAACCCTTCTAGATTTAAGACTACACTACAATGCTACAGAAATCAAAACAGCATGGTATTGGCACAAAACAGACATATAGATCAATAGAAAAGAATAAAGAGCCCAGAAATAAACCCATGTACCTATGGTCAATTAATTTACAACAAAGGAGGCAAGAATATATAATGGAGAAAAGACAGGCACTTAAACAAGTGGTGATGGGAAACCTGTACAGCTACATGTAAATCAATGAAATTAGAACACTCCCTCACACCATATACAGAAATAAACTCAAAATGTTTTAACGACCTAAATATAAGACATGACACCATAAGACTCCTAGAAAAGAACATAAGCAAGACATTCTTTGACATAAATCATAGCAATATTTTCTTAGATCAGTCTCCCAGGGGGAAAAATAAATAAATAAAAGCAAAAATAAACAAATGGGACCTAATCAAACTTAAAAGCTTTTGCACAGCAAAGGAAACCACACACACAAAAAGAAAAGATAACCTATGGAATGGGAGAAATTATTTGCAAAAGAAGCAGTCGACCTGTGGTTAATATCCAAAATATACAAACAGCTCATATGACTCAATATCAAAAGAACAAACAACCTGATCAAAAAAATGGGTGGAAGACCTAAATAGACATTTCTCCAAAGAACACATACAGATTATCAGCATGCACATGAAAAGATGCTCAACATCACGAATTATCAGAGAAATGCAAATCAAAACCACAATGAGGTATCACCTCACACTGGTCAGAATGGCTATCATCAACAAATTTACAAAGAATGCTAGAGTGGGAGTAGAGAAAAGGGAACCCTTCTACACTGTTGGTAGGAATATAAATTGGTTCAGCCACTATGGAAAACAGTACAGAGGTTCCTTAGTAAAGTAAAAATAGAGCTATCATATGATCCAGCAATCCCACTCCTGGCTATCTATCTGGAAAAAATGAAAACTCTAATTCGAAAGATACATGCACCCCAGTGTTCATAGTAGCACTATTTACAATATCCAAGACATGGAAACAATCCAAATGTACATCAACAGACTATTGGCTTAAGAAGATGTGGTATACACACACACGCACACACACACACACACACACACACACACACAATGGAATATCACTCAACCATAAAAAGCATGAAATATTGCTATTTGCAGCAGCATAAATTGACCTAGAGATTATTATACTTAGTGAAGTAAGTCAGAGAAAGACAAATATGATATGATAGCACTTATATGCAGAATCTAAAAATAATACAAATGAATTTGTATATAAAAGTGAAACAGACTCACAGACATAGAAAACAAACTTATAGTTACCAAAGAGGTAAAGAGAGGGGTGGAGGGGTAAATTAGGGTTATGGGACTTACAGATACAAACTACTATACATAAAATAGATAAGCAACAAGGATTTACTGTATAACACAGGGAAGAATATTCAGTATCTTGTAATAATCTATAATGGAAAATTATCTGAAAAAAAAACTGAATTACGTTGCTGTACACCTGAAACTATTACAATATTGTAAATTAACTATACTTCAATTTAAAAAGAAAAAAAGGTTCACATCTTTGTACACATTTCTAAGATACTGTATTTCAATCTTTAAAGCATGACTTAATTGTAACATTTGGCTTAGTCATATGATCTGTGTAAAACTATTTTATTGCAGTAAATTACTGCAGTCAAAGAAGGAGGTGCAGCTCATTCAAATTTCTTCATCTTGTATTCTCAAATTTATAGTTATGCAGTCTCACTCTAAATGTTATTATATTGGTCTCCTGACTCTAGCAACACAGGAGCTTTATTGTAATCAGGAGGTTCTCAGGAGTCTCAAAGGGTCATGTCATAGCAGTTCACCTCTGAGTCCCCTCTACCTTTTTCTTTTAGATGATAGGATACAGAAGATTACATTACAACTCTAAGATGCTATCATTTTATGCCCTCTCAACTCCTTGTATATAATTCAGCCACATGGAGGCAACACCCTTGTAAAACTGAAATAATCATCTGAAAATGAGGTGTCAACTTATTATAAATTACTGGAATTGTACAGTCAAATGAGTGGTGTTCCCTTCAAAGTAATAACTTTGAGAGCTATGCATTTTGTTCTAATGGTGCTGCCTTTGCTCTAAACAATGCAAGAACTTCTCTTTTGGAGCTTCCAGCAGAGCAAATTTATGAGCAACATGAGCAAATCAGTCCTACCACTTTATAGCAATGCCTCATATAATGTGCGGGACAAAATGGCAGGACTGTTTCTCTCAGTGGGAACTCATCTGTGATTACATCCTTGCTACCATTATAAGTGAGGGAAAATTCAGACCTGGCTTAAATGCCCAACTATTTCCGAAAACTTTGTCTGATTCTCCTCAGTCAGAGGCAAACCCTCCCTCCTCTGAACTGCCAGAGTACCTCGTTGATATCTTTCTCAGGACACTGAGGTCATATTATTTTTGATTACAGTTAATTCTACACCTTTCCCTCTTTTAAATAAAACTCCTTAGGAACATGTCTTATTTAGCTTTATAGATCTCTCACAGAGTAGGCTATTAACAAATATTTCTTGAATGAATAAATGAATAAAAGACCCAAAGGGAACCATTTTTTGACACTGAATAAAAAACTTTCTGGGCCTCATCTATGAAATGGGAACAGTAACAATCACATCTAGTCCACAAGCATGTTGTGAAGACCAGATCAGAAAAACTGAAAAAATGCTTTGAAATAGCTAAATGCTATAAAAAATGTAAGGTATTGTTATTAATTCATTTTTTGTAAAAATGAAACCATTCAATACTTTCAGCACATATTTATTGGCACTGTAGTGAAATAAAGATGAATCTCACATCTTCACTGCTTGTAAGGGGTTTCCAACCTTCTTCATAGCACTTTACCACTCCCTAAATTATATATTGATTATTTTTTTTTGTCTCTTCCACTAGAATGAAAGCTTTAAAAAGATAGAGATGCTGTCTATCATGTTTAATGCTGTATCCCCAGTAAATGTTTGTTGAATGAGTGAATGAATGAATGAATGAATGGCTATACCTAGGAGAAAATATAGTACTTTAGTCAGTATTCAACAAATATTTACTGAGTTCCTACTATGAGTAAGACACCAGAGGATCCAAAGGTGAAAAGAAAATGTTCAGACATCTAACATAGAAGGCAGAGTGTGAACAGAAAGTTGATAGAATTATAAGCAAAGTTCTGTGTGACTCTATAAGATTTCATGGAGTTGGCATTTAATCTGGACCTTGAAGCATGGGCAAAATTTGGGCCACTGGAGATGAGGTGAAAATATTTTAAGCAAAAGTAGTCTCATGAGCAAAGCATAAAAGATAGGAAGGTTTAGGTACATTTGGGAAATCCGGATAGTTCAATATAACTGGAGCATAGCATCCAGAGGAAGTGAAAATGGTTGAATCCATACTGGGGAGGGCTTTGAATACCAGAATAATTCAGCTAAACAATATTCCTGTTTGAAGAAAGTGGAGTTTTGTACAGTATTGCTGGGAAGCATGGGTTAGACTTGATGACTTAGAAGTTCAGTTTAGACCCATTATTTCCTGACCTTTTAATGCTGTTGCCAGGGTTAAGTTATTTTACTTTAAAATACAATTATAACAAAAGTTAGTGTCCGAGAGTTTGGTGTTATTCAAAGATATTTTCTGACCCTGTAGAAAACAGTTTTGACATGTTTGGAGAATCCGTTTTTTTGTTTTTGTTTTTGTTTTTTTTGCCAGCAATGGAAAATCTCAGATAAAACAGGGAACAGCAGAAATAAGACATTTCCTTTTGTTGTGTGGTCTTCATAACTTTGACCAGAGACTTATTTATATTTTATCGTGTTTTAATTTCCACAAATCAGTACAAATCAAATAGTATCAAACTGGTTAAGAAAATGTAAGTGATATTTTGAGCAAATATTTTCCAAAGACTAATGATCAGAAGAAATATGTAAGAAGGAGGTCACTAGAGTCAGTCTCAGCTGATTACCCAATTTCAAGGATAGTACCAATGCCTTCTTAGAGGAATATATGTGAACGTGAGAACAGTCCTCTTCTTTAGCAAATCTCAATAGTGAGATTTTTATTTCTTCATTCTAGTTTCACTTCATTTTCACACACACTCTGGTCTATAAAACATTTGGGAATGGGAGTTGTTGCTTTATTTGTCTCCCACTGAACATTTAAATAAATGAAAATGCAAACAAAATCATTGCTTTAAATAGTCTCCTCCTTGTACACCCACTCTTATGTAGAATTGAGTCCTTGATGTCTGCCATCTTTATCCATCCATCCATCCATCCATTCATCTATCTGTGCATCTATCCATTAAAAGAGCATTTACAGAGTAGGTACATTTTCAGATACCACGTCAGGTACTATGGGTTCTGTGCTTTCTCTTAACAGAGGTAACTTACATTTATTTTCAGTATATCCACATGTAAAATAGAGAATGGGTATAGAAAACAAACATATTAACTTATAGATGGAGCTATTTAAAAACTTTTAAAAATTTAACAATATACTGATTTATTTTAAATTCCCAGTAACTGAATGGATTACCTCAAGAGAAATGTCCCTTTTAAAGTCAGTTTGCTTGAGGAGTTGTAGTTAATCATTGAATTGAATCTTTCTTTCTCTCTTTAAGGAAGTCCAAGAATCTAAGAGTTAGAATGAACCATGCAATCTGATCATTAAAAGGCTCATTTACTTCATTCTGTATGACAGACTCTAGGTCCATCCACTTCACTGCAAATACCTCAATTTCGTTTCTTTTTATGGCTGAGTAATATTCCATTGTATATATGTGCCACATCTTCTTTATCCATTCATCTGTTGATGGACACTTAGGTTGCTTCCATGTCCTGGTTATCATAAATAGAGCTGCAATGAACATTGTGGTACATGACTTTTTTTTGAATTATGGTTTTCTCAGTTTATATGCCCAGTAGTGGGATTGCTGGGTTGTATGGTAGTTCTATTTCTAGTTTTTTAAGGAACCAAGTCAGAAAGAGAAAACCGAATACCGTATTCTAACACATACATATGGAATCTAAAAAAAAAAAAGGTTCTGAAGAACCTAGGGGCAGGACAAGAATAAAGACGCAGACGTGGAGAATGGACTTGAAGACAAGGGGAGAGGGAAGGGTAAGCTGGGACGAAGTGAGAGAGTGGCATGGACTTATGTATACTACCAAATGTAAAATAGATAGCTTGGGGCTTCCCTGGTGGCGCAGTGGTTGCGCGTCCGCCTGCCGATGCAGGGGAGC
>NC_041234.1:59677470-59686968 GCF_002837175.3 Physeter macrocephalus
TGCTTTGTGACCACCTAGAGGGGTGGGATAGGGAGGGTGGGAGGGAGTTGCAAGAGGGAAGAGATATGGGGATATGTGTATATGTATAGCTGATTCACTTTGTTATAAAGCAGAAACTAACAAACCATTGTAAAGCAATTATACTCCAATAAAGATGTTAAAAAAAAGGCTCATTTACCTACCATTCTCCAATGAGGAAAATCTGTTATATTTGTTCTTAAATATATAATGTGATTTTTTTGTTTTTGGTTTTTAACTGACACAGTGATAATCAATAAAAAGAGCACTGAATTTAGAGTGAGAATTTTGGGTTTAATTTTCACTTCTATAATTTATTAGTCATATGACCAGAGGCAAATCATTTGAGTCCCAATTTCTTTATTGAAAGTATGAGAAATAAAGCTGCCTTGTCTACCTCATGAGGTTGTTATGAGAATCAAAAGAAATAATGGATATGAATACCCTTGTTAATCTGCCAAAGGCTCTTTAGCTATAAAAAGGAATCTTTTTCTTCTTCAGCCTGCATATCCAGAAGGATCAATCTGTATTGGTTAAAGTTAAGCTGTTGGAAATTTTCAAAGAATTGTTGTAGAAACCTAAGGAGAAGAGAGATATTTCAAGTCAAGGGCAAAGACAAAAAAAACAACCCTGCAGAACCCCCTTATTTACAGCAATGCATTAAGCAGACTCAAGGTCATCCATATTTCCTTCTGGATGGTCTTTTTTATTCCTCTAATCTCCAATTCATCTATTTTGCTTTGAGTTTAAAACATGCCTGAGTAATAGAGCTGCCCCTGAGGGATGGTGGTTATTACTCCAGGCCTCAGGATTTGTGTGTGTGTGGTGGAGAGCTCACTCTACAAACTAGGAAGTGACTAAGAGAGGCAGACTATAGAGCAGAAGATGATGACTCTCTTAGATGATATTTAAACAAACAAACAAAAAAATAGAGGCCTAAGTCCAGTCCATAAACTTCCACACTACAGTGAATAGACTGAAAGAGACATAAGGATAAAGATGGTTCCTGTCTTGCTAATAATTATCTTAATGAGTGGCACATTGTAAATGTTTTATAAATATTTGTTCACTGACCTTCATCTTATAACGAAGGGAAGGACTTTCCAACTCTAACTAACCCTCCCACAAAGCCTTCTAAATTTGTACATTTTTTATGCCTTCTTTTCTGTTTAATGACTAAATTAATCTAAATATAAATGTCTGAGGAAGAGCAAGGGGTAAAGCACAAGTAATGTCTTAGGCTTCCCAATCAAAGTGCTTTTATACAAATGCTGTTGACCTGTTCCATTTCTGACCTGGGCCAGTTCACCTCCCCCTAGGCAATCAGGTGTTCCCCTACTCCTGGGAGGTCACCATATTGATACCAAACTTAGTGTGTACTACAACCCAGTTCTCCCTCCTACCCCTCCTTGTTACTTGAATGGGACCTCAATAGGTTTCCAATCTGTGCACTTTACCTCTAACATGGGACACTACACCCAGGAAAGGTCTTTCCTGGCATTGACGGACAGAAGCTGCTGAAACTGGAAAACCTGACTCTTGATGAGTGATGCTTTCAGAGAAAGATCGTGATCAAAATAGGGAAATGTAAAAACTAATAAATAGAAACATCAATTAAAATAGAGTTGGGAGGTTAGAAAGGGGTGCTCTCAAGCCCTATGATGATAGCAGAACCCAACAGGAAGAAGAAAGTCTCCCTCTTCTTGCCTGGTAAGAGCTCAGCCAGTGAGGGACTGTAACAACTCATCCAATGAAAGGCACTATACTTTGAATTCTCAATTCCTCCAATGGACTTTTTGTTTAACACTGCCATCCCAACTTCCTTTTCCCCTCTTTAAAAACGTTCTCCTTTGCTTGCTGTGTGGGGATTTGCATGTGGCTTGCCATGGTTGCAGACCCCAAATTGCAATTATTTGCTAATCCCAAATAAGCCCACTTTTGCTGGAGAAATAACTGACAGTCTATTTGTTTAAGATCAACATTACAAAACAGTGTCTCCTCTGGCCTGGTGAATTTTAAAAGGGTGCCCCTTTTAGGCTGCCTTCCATTCTGAGGTTGCAATTCTTAACAAGGGGTGCACAAATTGCATTTCAGCACCCATTTTATCCCTTGCCTGGGTACATAGGTACAATGTGGAAACTGTACAATAATATGCACCATCACTACTCCCAATATTATCACTATCTCTTAGAGATAGTCCATACTCTTCTAGAAACAGCTCTGATAACTACTAATTACTGCTAATAGTTTAATTTTCTTCTTTATTAGTAATTTCATAATCTTGTGGTTTAGCTTGCATAACAAAAGTATTGAAAATTTACTCTTTATTCCCTTTTGGGAATAGTCATGTTCTTAAAACCTCCATCTTTCTAAACGCAATTTGCACACTGTATAAGGAGGTCTATTTTATATTAACCTTTCTGCAACTGTGCAGAAAGTTCAAGTACAGTTGTAATCAATGATAGGTTGTTTTATAACACAGACATAGGGTAAGGCATAATTAATGTCTCCTGAAAATAGAAGACTTCGTTCTTTTCTTTTTAAGACCAATTGTTAAGAATTCAAGAAACAGAATATTTCTTTGCTCAGCAATTTAGAGATTTTTAAGGGATGTAAGTGACTATAGTTGGCCATTCCTAAACATGTTATTAGTTGTACAGATCTCCAAATTTCAATAGGATGCTAATTTGAATAAAGTAAATGATGTGAGAGCTTCTTTAGTAGGGTTTCAATATTTTAGTTTTTCTAGTATGTAGCTCAGGCTTCTTTAACTGTATAGAAATCCAGAGCAACGCCATTAGTAGCTCTACTTTACTCCTGACTGATTATATTGCAACTGGCATTTTCTTTCTTTCCAGGTGCAACAATCTCAGATATTCTACAGGAGAGTGACCAGGTTGGCTTTGAGTTTGATTATGCTTATTGGATTCAAGTATTTACAGGGATTTTACATACAAAATGGAGTATAGCTCTGTGTCAATTAAGAGGGCAAAATTTGGATTGATATGTAGAAGTTATAAAAAGTCTGAATTTAATTCTTTAGAATGCTTGAAGGATGTCAAAATGGAATAGACTGTCTTTTTAAGGAGAGATCACTAGAAGTGTCCAAGTAGAATCTGGAAGACTATATGCCAGTGATATTTCAAAGGATCTTTGTTGGCTTAAAAATTGATCTGGTGTTGTTTAAAGTGTCTTTCTAGTCTGAAGCTCTATATCAAAATTGATCCAGTGGATTTTGTCCATAGGATTAGTATTTTTAGAATAAGATATCACTATCAACAAGCATATTTGAGTGACTATTGTATATAGAGTACTGTATTCATTCTTAAAATTAGATATATGGTCACCACAATTTTTTGATTAGATATTGGTGAAAGACAAAACCTCCAGCCCTTAAGATAAAATGTGAGAAAGTCTGCTTTCTAAACATTGCATATTGTGATTCCATTTTGTTTCTGGGAAGTGTAAAACACACACACACACACACACACACAGACACACACACAAGAACTACTAACTCTGGGAATAGGTAACCTCAAGTAGCCGCTTAGCATGTAATTGTTTGGTACAACGGGTATAAGACAGTGAACACAAGATTCCTGGGTTCTATCCTGGCTCCTGAGTTCTTATGTAACTCTTGGACCTTGGACAACTTACTTTCCTCATGATAAAAAATGTTCAATGATATTCAGTCTTAAAATATGTCTGTGCTACTGTTAAGCTTTGGAGTGCTATGGAGACTCAAGAATATCCAAACTCTACCACACCAATCACCTTTTCCCCACTGTGAGGTCACTGAAAGAGAAATCACGTGAGAAACAATGGTAAATGAGAAAGTAAAGTGTGACTGTATTATTAACTGGGTTTGTAAAAACCTAGTGCTGAGATTAGTGTAAAAATTATTGGAAAACAAGTTTAGACTGGGAACTTAACAGGGGTCTTTTTCCTGAGCCCAAATCAGTCAGATCAGCCACCAACTGGCTGCATAGTATAGCATACTGAAAAGACGTGCTTGAGAAGAGGTGAGCAGGCATCAGTGGACCATGCCTTTTGACACTCTTAAGTTAATGGAAGGAGGAGGTAAAAAAGGTCCAGAGAGAGAGAGACAGAGACACCAACATTAAGGATATTTTCACACATAGTTGTCCCACCCACTAGAAACAGGTGACCCAATTATTTTCCTAGAATCTGATCCATCAGTTGGTGCCATTCCTATTTGTGGATTGTTGTTATGTGTGTTATGTGTGTGTATGTGTGTTGCTTTAGACAGACTCTTACTTGACCTCAGAGGCCTACATCTTCCTTAGAAGCCTACATCTATTGTAATCAAGACATGGTTTTAGGGTGTGCACTAGGCACCAGTTGTTCTGCTCTAACATAGAATCCTTTCTAATTTTCTGAAAACCCCAGACAGGTATTGATTCATGAACAACCAACTCAGTCTGTGGCCACTGCTGTGGTAGTAAGGGTACGGGGTAGTCACTTCTTATTCTATGATGAAGGAACTAAAAATTTCAAGGCTATGGAAGACTTCAATGTAAGAAAATAAAGTGTAGGCTTTTTATATATGCAAAGACCAAGGCTGATACAGATCAATGAAGTCCTTAAAATTATGAAGATTATTAATGAGTAACAGCAAAGCACAGAACAATGAAACTATGTATAGTCATTACTTAAAACTTTAATACAGAGTTTCTCCAAGTGTGAGCTTAGGGCCACTACGTCACAATCACTTGGGTAAATGTCAAGGTTAAAAGAAAGTAAAAAAGCAAAACAAACAAACAACAACAACAAAACCCCAAACAAACCAAAACCCCAAGTCTCAAGTTTCTAGAATCTCTGGCTATGAGGCCTAAGAACTTGCATTTTAAACAACTCCCTCCCCAATGATTCTTACACAATTTTAACTTTGAGAACCATTGTTTTAAAGAGGTAGTTTAGAATCAGTAAAATAAGGTACTATTCTATAATCTAGTATGATGGAAAACATACTGATCTGGGTAGGAGGAGACCTAGAGTCTAGTTCTAGCTTTGCCTTTTATCATCTGTGAGATCTTGGCTAAGTGATGTCATCTCTATGAGCCCCATTTTCCTTCTTTTTACAGTGAGAGATTTGATCCGTAGAAACTCTAAGGTCTTCAGCCCTAACATTGTATGAATCTACACAGAGGGACGTTACATTAATTAAACTTGCTCTGGGAGGTCATAGAACCGAGCACGCAGCACAATTCCTGGCACATAATATGGATTCAATATCAATTATGTGAATGAAAACAGAAAATATAAACATGTTCAAACTGGAATTGAATAAGTTCTCATGTGACAGATATGTAATGAACAATGCCTTAATGAAAGCTAGGAAGATGTTTGGGAGCTATCTTTAAACCCATGAAGACAAATCATGTATTTTTCCCCACATCATCTTTTGGTGGCCATCAGGGATGAATTCTTGGCTGGATCCAATCAACTCAAACTTACCCTCTTACACAAAGCTTCTTTTGACGACTGCCCCTGATTTAGGTCCCCTCCAAACAACTCCTCCCCAACCTCTTAGTAACCACACCATGACATTTAACACTCAATTGTAAGTTGCCTTGTATGTTACATTTTATCTGTTTAAGCATAATTTTTAAAAGTACACCAAGCTCCTGGAAGCCAGTGAAAATACTCCTTTCCATATGGCTCCAGAGCCTATATAATGTTGAATATATAGGCAATCAATGAGTATTAATAGATGGTAATCTTTTTTCTGTATTGCTTTGTAAGTTGTAAAGTGCTTTTAAAACTAGTTCATGATTTTCACAACCACTGTGAGAGGCAATCAGAACACATATTATTTCCATTTCATAGATGAAGAAATTTAGGCTTAAAGAATTTACAGCTTGAGCAAAATCACATAACCAGTGATCTTTCTTTTCTACCACACTACAATGTATCTTACTGGAGAAAAGAGAGGCTGGGACATAGGTTTTATGATCCAAGGACTTTCCATCTCAAGAATTTCAGCCCCTTCTACTAAAAATGTTGGTACTAGAAAAATACCAAAAAGAGTGGGGGGATAAAAGCCCAGAATATTATGAGTTTCAAATTAGGATGAGGAGGAACATTAATTATTGGATAAGTAGCTTTATTACATTTTGACCTTGATATTGTCTTGGTTCTAAGGTTTTCTAAATTCCTTTACCTAGGCTTTTTTTCTCCTTCCTGGTTTCCAGCAACCATTTGTATTCAGATGGGTCAATGTATCTTATCCTAGTGAACCCAAGGTCTCTTTCTTCTTATGTCTGAAATTTTGTTATTGCTGTTGTTGCCGGTTTTCCAGTTAAGATGTGTGTTAATGCTTTAAAAATGAAATATGAATATAAAAATTGATAAGGCCATATAATAAAATAAATCCGTTGAAATATTTATCTAATTTCTCCAGCACCTATATTAATAGATTTAGTAAAAGAGCCTTGAATCTAGTAACCAGACTTAGGGAAGGTAAACAGCCCTTTCCTCTGACCCAGTGTGCCAGTGAAGATACAGGTTGTACAATCCTTGACACAGGGGTGAACTAAGTACTTTCAAATGGCATTTGATTAGAAAGAATAACCCTTCCTTAGAAAGCAAAATGTGTGCCCATGAATAGACTGGAAGGAAACCTGTCTGTAAATATATAACATGTAATTAGAAAAACCATATGTGTTTTCAAATGATAAATAACATGTGCTTGAGCATAACAAGTTAATGTATTCCAAAACCAGTAATAACTGGCTAGAATTCACTTTTTTTTTCTATTGCTCTAAAAAATTCCCTTGTGCCAGCTTGCAGTCTAAGTCCTGCACCTACCCCAATCCCTGGTAACCACTGATCTGATTTCTGTTTCTATAGTTTTTTCTTTCCCAGAATTTCATATAAATGGAATAATACAGTATGTAGCCTTTTGTGTCTGGTTTCTTTTTACTTAGCATAATGTCTTTGAGGTTCATCCAAGTTGTTGTATGTATCAGTGATTTGTTCCTTGATTCACTTGATTAGAAACTGAAGACAAACCACAAAAAAGCAAGTAATCTAAAATTTCTGCAGATAATTTCAAAAATCTGTCAGAAATTCACCTGCATACACATACACATTAAGCTGGATACCAGCACGTGGTGTATAAACAGTCAAATGAATGTTTAAAGAAATATCATTTTCCACGAGTTTGGCCCATGTAAGATTATAAAACTGTATACATACAGATAACAGATCAATGAAGGTGGATGAAATATGTTATATGACATCAATATTTTATTCAATGCGAGATATGTCTGATTTGCCCCAGTTCCCATGGCAGCTCTTTGATAGAGAGGAAGAGCTATTAACTCTTTAAGGCAGTAAGAAGAATACTGAGGGCACTACCAATAAACTATGCCATCCTTTGAATGTGACAAGCCTGTTGGTAAGAAACCAAATATAGGTGAAATTGTTTTGAACTGTGTTTTGATTCTCCTAGATATTTGTTTTGAGCCATTTTTGTCCAGGGTAAAATTGGTAGTTGGGTATTATATTTGGATCCCCTCAATTTCCTTTCTGTAAGTAATAATAATAGCATTGGCTAACATTTACTGAGGACTTACTGTGTGCTAGGCACTGTGCTAAGCACTTTATGGTAGGTTATCATATTCCTCACAACAACACCATGAGATAGGTATTATCATTATTCATATTTTGAAAAGAAACTTAAACACAGAGAGTTCAAATAACTTATCCAAAATCACAGAGCCAGTAAGTATAACACTCAGATTTGACCCCATGACTTAACTCCTAAAATATTCTATCCTAACACTGCACTATAATACTCTACCTACATTTGACCTTCTATATTTTAGAGCCTAGAATTCCCTCTTTCCTGCCCACCAGACACTTAGTGCCCTCCATTGTTATGCTTCCCTCAAGACTTCTAGAGGTTCTAGAGGTATTTATCCCTCTCTGGTTTTAATTACCCACTTCCCCAGCTATCTTTCTCTCAGTGCCCTGATCTTCTTCACCCAATGTTGTAAAGAATGCAGCTGATTATAAAAGAGGAAATAGACAGTAACACAATAATAGTGGGGGACTTTAACACCTCACTTACACCAATGGACAGATCAGCCAAAATGAAAATAAATAAGAAAACAGAAGCTTTAAATGACACAATAGACCAGATAGATTTAATTGATATTTATAGGACATTCCATCCAAAAACAGCAGATTACACTTCCTTCTCAAGTGCACATGGAACATATCTTTTCTGACCACAACGCTATGAGATTAGAAATGAATAACAGGGAAAAAAACCACAAATTCATGGAGGCTAAGCAATACGTTACTAAATAAACAAGAGATCACTGAAGAAATCAAAGAGGAAATAAAAAAAATACCTAGAGACAAAAGACAATGAAAACACGACAATAAAAAGAGGGAGAGGACTCAAATCAATAAAATTAGAAATGAAAAAGGAGAAGTTACGACAGACACTGCAGAAATACAAAGCATCCTAAGAGACTACTACAAGCAACTCTATGCCAATAAAATGGACAACCTGGAAGAAATGGACAAATTCTTAGAGACGTAAAACCTTCCAAGACTGAACCAGGAAGAAACAGAAAATATGAACAAATGAATCACAAGTAACAAAATTGAAACTGTGATTAAAAATCTTCCAACAAACAGAAGTCCAGGACCAGATGGCTTCGCAGGTGAATTATATCAAACATTTAGAGAAGAGCTAACACCCATCTTTCTCAAACTCTTCCAAAAAATTGCAGAGGAAGGAACACTCCCAAACTCATGCTATGAGGCCACCATCACCCTGATACCAAAACCAGACAAAGATACTACAAAAAAAAAAAAAAGAAAATTACAAACCAATATCACTGATGAATATAGATGCAAAAATCCTCAACAAAATACTAGTAAACAGAATCCAACAACACATTAAAAGGATCATACACCATGATCAAGTGGGATTTATCCCAGGGATGGAAGGATTCCTCAGTATAGGCAAATCAATCAATGTGATACACCATATTAACAAATTGAAGAATAAAATGATCATCTCAATAGATGCAGAAAAAGCTTTTGACAAAATTCAACACACATTTATGATAAAAACTCTCCAGAATTTGGGCATAGAGGGTACCTACCTCAACATAATAAAGACAATATATGGCAAACCCACAGCAAATGTCATTCTCAATTGTAAAAAATTTAAAGCATTTCCTCTAAGATCAGGAATGAGACAAGGATGTCCACTCTCACCACTATTATTCAACATAGTTTTGGAAGTCCTAGCCATGGAAATCAGGGAATAAAAAGAAATAAAAGCAAAACAAATTGGAAAGAAGACGTAAAACTGTCACTATTTGCAGATGACATGATACTATACATAGAGAATCCTAAAAATGCCAGCAGAAAACTACTAGAGCTAATCAATGAACTTGGTAAAGTTGCAAGATACAAAATTAATGCACAGAA
>NC_041234.1:59687375-59687784 GCF_002837175.3 Physeter macrocephalus
AAGAAATTAAAGATGATACCAACAGATGGAGAGATATCCCATGTTCTTGGATTGCAAGAATCAATATTGTGAAAATGACTATACTACCCAAAGCAATCTACAGATTCAATGCAATCCCTATCAAACTACCAATGGCATTTTTTATGGAACAAGAACAAATCATATTAAAATTTGTATGGAGACACAAAAGACCCCAAATAGCCAAAGCGGTTTTAAGGGGGAAAAAAGGAGCTTGAGGAATCAGACTCTCTGATTTCAGACTATACTACAAAGCTACAATAATCAAGACAATATGGTACTGGCACAAAAACAGAAATATATATCAATGGAACAAGATAGAAAGCCCAGAGATAAACCCACGCACATATGGTCACCTTATCTTTGATAAAAGAGGCAAGAATATACAGTG
>NC_041234.1:59688210-59770729 GCF_002837175.3 Physeter macrocephalus
GGTATCACCTCACACCAGTTAGAATGGGCATCATCAGAAAATCTACAATCAACAAATGCTGGAGAGGTTGTGGAGTAAAGTGAACCCTCTTGCCCTGTTGGTGGGAATGTAAATTGACACAGCCAATATGGAGAACAGTATGGAGGTTCCTTAAAAAACTAAAAATAGAATTACCATATGATCCAGCAATCCCACTACTGGGCATATACCCAGAGAAAACCATAATTCAAAAAGACACATGCACCCCAATGTTCATTGCAGCACTATATACAATAGTCACGTCATGGAAGCAACCTAAATGCCCATCGACAGATGAGTGGATAAAGAATATGTGGTACATATATACAATGGAATATTACTCAGCCAAAAAAGGAATGAAATTGAGTCAGTTTTTGAGACGTGGGTGGATCTAGAGACTGTCATACAGAGTGAAATAAGTCAGAAAGAGAAAAACAAATATCGTACATTAATGCATGTATGTGGAACCTAGAAAAATGGTACAGATGAACCGGTTTGCAGGGCAGAAGTTGAGACTCAGACTTAGAGAACAAATGTATGGACACCAAGAGGGGAAAACCGCAGTCGGGTGGGCATGGTGGTGTGCTGAATTGGGCGATTGGGGCTGACATATATACACTGATGTGTATAAAATTGATGACTAATAAGAACCTGCAAGAGGGAAGAGATATGGGAACATATGTATATGTATAACTGATTCACTTTGTTATAAAGCAGAATCTAACACACCATTGTAAAGCAATTATACTCCAATAAAGATGTTAAAAAAAAAAAGAACCTGCAGTATAAAAAGACAAACAATCAAGAAAAAAA
The DNA here is from genome assembly GCF_002837175.3 of Physeter macrocephalus. Taxonomy (NCBI): domain Eukaryota; kingdom Metazoa; phylum Chordata; class Mammalia; order Artiodactyla; family Physeteridae; genus Physeter; species Physeter macrocephalus. Next base: position 59,689,042 of record NC_041234.1, read on the forward strand.
ACAACTAATACTAAACTTTCTTTGGGTTATTTGTATGGAAATATGTTAATATAAATATTTCAGACATTACATGAAATTTCTAAAAATCTTATATGTTCTGGTATAATGTTATAAGTCATAATTCTAGTTATTACTTTAAAATCTATATCTCAGAAATAACTAAATTTCCTTGTCAATTGTATCATTATGAACTTTCATCAAATCTTTAACCGTGGTCATTTTTAAGTCTTTTGTCATTTACAGACAGTTCTGGGTGTACTCTGATGCTTTCACAAAAATGTTTCTCTAAATGGGTTTCATCTTCAAGGAATTCATGGAAAAGACTGACAAGTACAGGTTTCTGGTAATTGACTATACTGCTGAACTGAATGAATAAGCATTTTCAGAACTCTAATGGAAAACTGATGAATTCATAACAGTGTTAACAAAAAATCAAGATAAAAAGAAAAATTAATTACATGGGACTGAGTGAACTAATGAGGATGATTATAATTTTTGTGACTTTCTGTTTGAATACAAAAAAATCCCACAAGGACTCAGAGGCAAAAAATATACAAATCAATTTTCACTTCAAAGTAAAGGAGCTGTTACATTGGAGGATTACTGTACTGAATGTCAATATTATGACATAGTATGAGTGTGTTTTGTGTTTGTTAATTGCAATCATTTTTGCTTTTGTGTGGTCATCCATTTACAATGTTTGGTGTCAGTTTATTTATCTCTTGTAAAAATAAAATACAGTGTGTGTGTGTGAAAAAAAATTCTTACAATTTTGTCCATCAATTATACCTCAATAAAGCTGAAAAAAAGAACAGGAGAATCTGGAAAAAAAAAAAGAATGCAGCTGATTAGGCAAATGCTATTATGGTATGAACACCTTACAGATCCCTTTATCTTTGTCAAAGATGATCACATTTTATACCAAATTATTCCCAATAAATTACTACCAATAAACTTCCAGAAGAGGCATGGGAGGTGAGTAGAGACAAGAGAACCTTCCCAACATCCATTATTTTATACCATTTAATCCACATATATGGTTGACTATATCCACCCACATGTCCCCCCAGGCTCTCTGTGACTACTGATAGACTGCAAGACAAGGTTTGAACATGGTGACCCTGTAGCAGAAGGTTTTTTCCCTTTGTATAAACTAACTGATCTGAATGGAGATCAAACCTGTGACCTAGGTCTCAGAACTGTGCTAACAAGTTATTGATACCAGTTCTGACATTATTGAAGCACTGCATTGAATGGTCTCCTAACAGCTTGAAAGAATTAATAAGCCTCCTTACAGATGTAACTTTTAAATAGGGAGTGACCTGGGTACTGGGAAAGATTAGAGTTTCACATGGACTAGATCACAGAGGAGGTACTTGATTATGATAGTCTTGGTATACATTGTATTATATCATAAAATGGAGATATAAATATTGATTGCTATTTCACAACAAAATCCAGAATTGGTAACATTTTCCAAACTTCCAAAAATGGCTGAAACAGAACACTGTAATAAAAAGAAACAGTCTTACTCTTTAGGGAAAAATTGGAATTACATTCCAACTGATTTCAAAAAATTATTACTCCAAGTGCATATTGGTGTACACAGTATGATACATTTCATACCTAAAAATGATTTTGTTTTATTTTTCAAGTTTAGAGTAGTTTACTAGTATAGGTAATAAAAACATTACTTAGGTAGAAGTATCAAGGAGAAGTACCTTGTAACTTGCAGCCAAAATATAGCTACTTTATTATTGTGAAAGTAGATTAGTAGCATCATTTGTTTTAAATCTAAGTTAAAAAGTACAGTATTTATGTAAAGCAGCTACTTGTCAATTCTCTAGAATAAATGTATTTTCATAAGTAGAAGGTTTGATTTTTTCCTGTATAAATTAAAATAAAAATCCCCTTTTGGTCCAAATGTAATTGAGACTAAAATATCTTGGTGACCAATGGTCACATGGGAAAATGCTCTCAATACATTGTTAAGAGAAAAAGCAGGACACATAACTGCATAATCAGTATAATCTCACTATTGCTGAATGTATATGCACAAGAAATGACTTAAATATACTAAGATGATAACAATGATTATTATTGGGGAGTGGGATTGCAAGTGTTTTTTTCTTTATATTAGCTACATTTTCTAAAATGTCTGCAAAGAACATCTATTACTTTTATAATACGATATAAACAAGAATTATTTTAAAAAACTAGTCTCAAAGAGTGTGAAAAACATCATTCAATTTTATGGACATACTCATCCATCGACTTGTCTTTCTAATATATTTGTAATGATTCCCATTCATTTTTATAAAAGCAAAGGATTTCACCACCTTAAGTCAATGATTTTGCAGATCTGAGAGACTTGGGTCATTTGAAGTGCATTTTGTCCTTCCAACATTCCTGAAAATGTATCAACTGGGAAGGAAAACTGCTGATGTGCTATTTGATGCTCATCCCATGCCCTCCCACATTTGATAACATGAAAAGTTTTAATTGGTATAAGACTTTAACCAAAAAAGTATGGGTGTATTTCATCCAAACTAAAAACATGTTCAACAGGTGTCAAAAAGACAGCCAGAATTTAGATGCAACCACTGACACTTAAAAAAACCTGTTGTAAAAATAGCATTCTTTGTTTATACTGTGGAGATTTACTTGCTGTTTTTACCATTTGAATCTGTTGTCTATTACTGAATATTCACTCTATTCCACTGGTGTTGGAGTAATTCTTTGTTATGTAAAGTCAATTAAAGATGATACACATGTCAGCTTGGAAATCAACCAAATTTCCACTTGAGGACTCCATGTTCTTCCTTTTCTGACTCCAAATACCTTATTATTCTCTGCATTTTTTGGTCTTTTTATCAGAACCTTATTTTGGGGAGGAAAAAAATTATCTGTAAAAGGGGAACAATGATTAAAACACAAATACTTAGAAAAATAAACATTACAAGAAAGAGATGCCTTTATTAGTTGGAAATCATTTATTGCCTCTAAAAAAGTTTAAATAAAAACACTACAAAATTTCACATTATACAGTCTGATGTGGTTTTAGCATGATAGTATGTTTCAGAGGTAGTGCCAGTAAAATGGGATACAAGATTACTAAAAGTAATTAAGAAGTTAATTCAAAATAAAATTTAAATGTGGAGAAATATATACTCAGTATACACTTTAATGGAACAATCATAATATATTTCCATGAAAATATCACTTTATTCTCTTTTATCCCTTAGCAAATATGTTCTTAATAAAGGTTTGTTTTGGGCAATGGTATGTTGACTGTAGGCTCACAAGTTAGTAGGAGCCTCCATTATAACATCACAGAGCATAGCTTAGTGAAGAGCATGATACAGTGCTGTCTGCCAAGGATAACACCAACTTCAAAGATAAACCCATTTATTCATCATCTAGACACCATGGTACTGATAACTCCCTTAAAAGGCTAATCTATCAGAATTTGGCATTTTTAGGATCTGAATGAAAATCTAATATTTAAAAAAAATAAGCAATATTCCCTGTATACCATCACTGCAATATGGAGGAAGGACAGGAGTTAGAGTTTTCAGAATTCTTCTTAAATATGATCAGAAGCTATCAGGCCAAGGTGAGGAAACTATTCTTGGAAATGGGCTGAATGCTCCCTCCTCCTTAAAAAAGGGCAACAAAGTCAATCTTAGAGCCTAGAACTCTTTTAAATAAACCACTTATGGTTTCTCCTGCAAACTTACATACTGCTGACTGTGAAAGTGTCTTAAAATAGATGTTACTGTCTTTGGAGAAATTACCTCTTGGACATCTTTTGAGGTCTTGGTAGTATACAGAGCTTAGGATGTAATTGGGCTGCAGCCTTTTCTTCTCCAACAATAACAAACATTTCTGTCACAAGATTTCAATGGTAGTACAAAATTCCTTCTGTTGATAACTGACGTTACAACAAAACATCCCTAGGTTCCATGAAGAGGCTGATTTCCTTTCAATGTTTTTCTTGCGTGTGCTAATTTTCCTATTCTCCAGGGTAACTGCAGTTCTCATTTTCTTGGGACTAATTTTAGCTTGGCTGAAATAACAAAGGTACTTCAGGCTTTTTATTTTTAATATACATTTTGAAAGGTAAGTGCTCTCTTTTTTTTTTTTTTTTTTTTTTGGCGGAGCCATTGGGAGCTCAGAGTCTTAACCACTGGACTGCCAGGGAAGTCCTGGTAACTGCTTTTAGATACACATTCCTTGTTTAGAAACTGGCCAAAAGCAGACATCAAAGGATAGTTAAAAGAAAAGGAAAAAAAAATGTTTCATGTTGGCATCTGTCTTTGTGAGAGATAGTATGGCTTCAGATAGTATGTTCTGTTTTATTATTGTGTCAAAGCCCTAAAGAAAGAAACACTAGTTGTTTTTCTCCTCCCAGTCATGATGATGTTCACAAAAGGAGTCCATAAACTGATATTTTCCTGCTCTAAAATATCTCAAAATCAATTCCAATCTATACATGTGAAAATATATTTTCTTCAAATTAGATTTTTAATACTTGACCTTGGCATCATTTTCAAAATCTATGTTGTATAATTCATTCTGCCAATTTTGATTTTCTTTTCTGGATACATCTATTTCCTTTGGTTCCTGCTACAGAAAAACTGTATTTCATTTTAGAAATGCATTACATTCAATGATAGTAAAAGAAATAATTTTAGGGCTGAAACACAAATGTCAAGACAAAAGAATTCCTAAGTGTACTGTTATGATTTATGCAGTTTCTATTTTAATAGAACTTTAAACAGGGACAAGTGAATTATCTATGCCATTTCTAGTAAAATCCTTAAATCTATTAAAATTTCTACTTAAATAATTGTATTTATATCCCTGAAAAAGTGAAAAGAAATAATTTATTTTGAAGTTTATGGCTTGCTGAGGAGTAGAAATCCAATGTTCCTATTGCAGGAGTTCAATGAATATTTTTTGATTTATTGACTAATTGCTGAAGTGTGACAAGTGTAATCCATAGAGTTGAAAGATGTAGGAGAGAATCACCTATCTTTACTTAGTAACAAGAACTCAATAATAAGGGGCTTAAATTGAAGCAGGAGAAATTAGAGTTTAAAGATAAACTCAACAGCTAGTAAAAAGGATCCTAAGAGAGACTTGAAGGCCTGGAATTTGTTCATGTTACCTCAAGAAATGGTTTCTCTATTTGCTGTATATAGTAGAGACTCTTTATCTCATAAGGGAATTAGTGTGACTGATAAATTTAAACGTAATATCCAAGGTTCTGTTACTCAGCCCTCTTTTCTCTGAATGGAATTTGTCTCGTCAACAAAGAGTACTAAAAATTGTTTATGAAGAACCATACAGCTCTCAGCTAAAAGGGAGCATACCTAACCACTGAAATATTTCTGCTAACAAAGAACCATAACAGTAGCATGGCAGCAATATTAAATCAAACAAATAGCTGACAAAGTGAATGATTATCAATGAACCTTACCTATTTGTGTGTGTGGGAGGGGACATTTCAAGGTCAAAGACATTCATGACTGCATTTTTGTATTCATAAGTTGGTACCTGTGAATTCCAAGATCAAAATTGATTTTACTTGCAAATTACAAAAATATCTGACATAGAAGCATGATGGCCAAAAGAGCCATCTAGTTACTTCATTAATCTTTTAGGTATAGATAGTAATTTAATCATGTGATACAATTCCACACTGCCAACTCACAAATATATGATACTGTGTGCTCAGGGAGAAACTAGCATTTTCCCTTCTATGGGTCATGGTAATGACATCTGGTACCCTGGAAGGGAAGGTATGCAAAAAATTGTCTATAGTGTGGTGCTATCTGGTAGCTACTAATAGAACAACTGGGTAGCATGCCCATTTTAGGAGTGTACTCATAGAATAGTATCCAGGAATTTCAGAGGGCTGTGATTTACAACCAAAGTAGTATAATTCTTTTTGGATATAATCCTTGGCTGATGACTCTCTACAAGTCTCTCATGGAAATGAGGTAAATTTTGTGGCAAAGTTAAGTGACTAGATAAAAAAAAACAACAACACAAAGAAAACTCAGTGGCTTACCTTGACTTCTTGTTTCATAAAGTGTAAGAACTGAAGAAATATTATGGTGATGGTGATAAACTTGTAATATTTGTGCAACATTTCGTCTAACTCAGTTATATAAATTTACTAGTAGAATGTGAATCATATCAATATTTGTCATTTGCAGCAATGAAGAGCTCCCATTAAGATTAATCTTTTACAACATTTTGTTCTATACACTTAATAATTTATTTGACTTCATGTTCATGAATTACTTTTCCATAATGCTTCCCCCCAAAAAATATTTGGGTTACATAATGGAAGAATACCAATAATTTACTATTATATAGTAGTAATCACTTCAATTTTCAGTCATTAACTTAAGTCAAATTCTCATAGGGGTTTAAAAATAAATCCCAAGACTCATCCAGGTTAAAACATTTTTAAGGTTTTGTTTTCAACTTTCAGTCCACTTTCCTGAATAAAGGTATATGTGGATGACAGGAAAAGGAGAGAGGAAGAAAGAAGACGTAATGGCTACAAAAACAAGACTAATCAAGCTTCAGTAACTGGATAAGCTATGTTGAAATATCTTTGTTTTTGTGTCTCTGGTCAAAACTATTACTAAAACTAAGATTCTTCTATAAAACCAAAAAGACCTTTCAGAAATTAGACATTATGCATTTCAGAGCTAAACTGCTCAAAATTAAATACATTTTTTTCCCAGAGTTCCATCAGTTTTGAAAAAAAAACTCTCAAACAATGCTTTTAAATTTTACATACATATTTTTGCACCACAGCCATTATATCTTGTTAATCCTTCAGTATACGTTGTTCGACAATATCTTTTTCCAACTGAAGAATTTCGGGGCAACAGAATGCAACTATCTTAAAATGCATACCTGTTAGGTAGCCAAAAGGCTGTATCATATATCCTCCCCCCACCCAATCACAAACTGTCTGAGGCATTTTTCTCTGATAAAGAAGACACACTGAATGAGGTATCATCAGGCTCCGGTGAGGCATGATTGAAATCCATCTCTTCTAATTCAGGAGGTAAATCTGACAGCAGTGCCTGAGTCAGAAAAATCAATTGTTTTGAATTAGTATGTGGATATATTTTTTCCAATTTTATAGTTGTGGTCCTTTCACATTGATTTATTCTTACAGATTTAAATAAAGGAGCATTTCTCTTTCAGAACCTTATACAATATCTTACCTAAGAGAAAAATTCTTCATATGCTATTAAGGAAGTAACAAAATACTAGATCTTGAGAGTGTGGATTATATAGAGTGGAACCCTGGACAAAAGGGAAATAGGAGAGAAATGAGCAACTATTCTGAACCAAATGCTTTGAAGTGTTTGAGATAAGTGATTTTCATACTAGTTTTGAGTGTTCACTGATCACTGCTAAAGGGCTTTAAAATTATATTCCTTATTAAAATAGTCCTGCTCGGTTATGCTGTGTCCTTCAGACTAAAACACATTTCACAAAAGACTATTTTGTACTTCAGTGGGATAAAACACTTAGCAGTTAGGGAAAAAGTTCAGCTATTCTACTTTAGATTAAACTTTAACAATTTAAAAGTCCAAGTTATTTGTTTTTCTTTTCTTAGGCCATGCCCATATCTACAGATGGCCAAGCATTCACCAAGACACTGCTGAACCAGTGAATTTGGCTGTGTAATGATGTATATAGAGGGCTGCTCATTTTTCTGCTGGAGTAATTAGGATAAGCCAAGAGCCATGAACTAAACTTTGCCATGGTGTAATTGTTTCATCTGGAGTTGCAGAACATGCATTCATACTAGAAAAGTAAATAATTAATCAAGTTTTATCTGGTTGGTAGTGCTGATGCCCATTTGACCATCAGAAATTGCAAATTAAATGATTAATTTGCTGCTCCTAATACCAAAAATAATGTAGCATATCTCAGCAATTTTTAGACAACGTTACTTGTAGTGTGGGCTTTGGGTGCAGTAGTAAACAAAGATCAAGGGAACAGGAACAAATGTAAGCTTGCCAGTACCCAAATACGGAACGAAAAACAGGGCATGTTAGAGAACACATGAAATCCACTGTTGAAATAAGACATTACTCTCCTATTCTCTTCATTAAAAGAAGTGACAGATATAAATCCTATAGTTTTTGTCTTAGAGCAAAGAGGAAAGCTTAGAGCTTTCTGTCAGGCTGCAAAAGGAAAGACTAACTCCTTCTGAACAAAAATTTATTATTTATTTTATGCTATTAAATTGTCCATGAACTTCTTGATGAAACTGAGAGTACTGTTTACAAAGCAGTCACCTAAAGGTACTACATACTCTCTAAGGTTTCTAGATTGCAGTCATAGGACACAGAGCCATTTTCTTCTAGATCAGTTGTTTACCACTAACCCAAGTCTAGGTGAAACAAAGACTTTCTTGATATTGGTTCAGCATAGTTTATGAGAAATACATCACTGGATTTATTTCATTTTGCAAGTGTGAAGAAGCCCCATTAAAGAGGGCAAAGTGTTCAAATTAACATAGCTTAGAGTACTGGAAAGTCAAAATAGATGAGCAGAGTTAATGACATTCTAAATTCTAGTGGGGAGACCTTCAAATCAAAGAAGCACTACTTTTTATTTCTTTCTCATTGCACTTAATGTAGTTGACTAAAATGATTGTAGTATGAAATAGGAAAACTTTAACATCTGAGGTAGTATAAGGCACAACTAATGCATGAAGTCCACTTTAAAATTCTCCTTTTCAGTATATTTCTGGATTGCAACATTGGCACACTGAACAAATCTTCAGATTATGTCAGTTGCTAGAACTGTCTTCTTCATAGACCAAAGTGAACACAATGAGCTTTCTTCACTCCAGGTTCTTCATCAGTCAGAGCCTGACCTAGTGTCACTCTTCCTAAGAGATTAAGGCATTTCCCAAATATATCATCAGTCTCTATAATACTTATTCTAGGCCCTAGGGTGTGAATGCCAAGTTCCATAATGTTAATCATTCTTATCCTCTTTGCAAAGTGGAGAAATCGAAGTTCAAGAAAGGCAATTGACCTGGCTAGAATCACATAGCGAATTATCAAGGGAAGAAAGACCATAACTAGTGACTTAGCACAGTTCTGGGAACATTATTTTTATTTTAAAATGGCTATTGATTAAAAAAATATTTGGATAATCTAATATATCAGTCAGACATAATCATATTTTTTTAAATCCTGGACTACTTCATTGGAGCAAAGTATTCTGTGGACCACTCATCTCACTCAACTACCAAAATCAAGATTAATAGAAAAACAGGCTTTTTAAATGAGAAACCGGTAACAATATGGTTCTCTTTTATTAGGCAGAATAAAAATTAATTCCTTCCAGAAATAAACCTCTAAGTATTTCATAGTATAAAGATCAGTAGTTTAAGAGATGACCTGGATAACTTTTGTGGACTATTATAGGTGTCTTCTATATTTTTAGACCATATTTTGAGATCCATTATACCCAATCTCAACTATGAAAATCAGTAGTTTCTATTTGGGAGCTGATTATATAGGCCATGATTTTCAGTACAATTTTTGTATAACTGTCCCTCTTTCCCCCCAGCCAATGTTTTGTTCATATCTTAATTCATCAGCCTTTTATCAGAGGAAAAGTACAAGAAAAAGAGAAAAATAAAATGTATCATAGGTACTTTTCTTACTTGTAAGTGGTTTTGGGGAAAGAATAAAGCCAGGTTAGAATTAGAAAATAAAGTGCAGTTTGTGTGCCACGCGTTGATATCAAGAGACATAAACAACTGCTAAGAAGCTGACCATTCCAAACCATGCTATGACTTTTGGGACCAGGACCACACTCCAAGTTACTCTCATAGTTGGACCTAATTCTGCTTTTTTTTTTCTTTTTAACATTTATTTAATTAAAATTTACAGTTCCTTTGGGACCATGTTCAAGTGGCATGTACATATATACACTACCAAGTATAAAACCAATAGCTAGTGGGAAGCAGCCGCATAGCACAGGGAGATCAGCTTGGTGCTTTGTGACCACATAGAGGGGTGGGATAGGGAGGATGGGAGGGAGGGAGACGCAAGAGGGAAGAGATATGGGGATATGTGTATATGTATAGCTGATTCAATTTGTTATAAAGCAGAAACTAACACACCGCTCTAAAGCAATTATACTCCAATAAAGATGTTAAAAAACCAAAACAAAAAAACTACCACCTTATTTATTTAAAAATCTGTAGTTTTGGTTCTAAAAAACAAATACATTTTCAATATGCCATGGAATATGCATAACTCACATAATAAAGCAAAATGCTTAAATAAAACTGGCAAAGGTAACTGAAAACTACTGTCTTGGGATGTTTGTGTATGTACAGCATCGGGGGAGCACAATTCATGAAACTGGACACATAATGTGCATGCTGGTTTAAGCCTCATGAGTAAATTCTTTTATAGTTTAAATTTTATGGTTCAGTACTTTGGTGAAATATATAAAGACTTTTTTCTTATAAAAAAGGGAGAATTGTTGGATGCTAAGACACTAATCTTTTTCCCTAGACATAATCGGTTAGACTGCATATGTGTAGTCTTGCTTGAATATAAGGGATAAATGTTTGTACTCCAGCTGAATAAAAAACTCTGAGACAGCTTAATTAATGGTTACCTGTGTGACATACTACTTACACTGAATTTCTCTGATAAATAATCAACATGGTAGTATACAACTCAGAGGCAAATTTGGTATCTTTTAGTATTAAATGGAATATTTAACATAATTCTATATTCCTTTTTAGCAAGATTAATAAATTATTTCACAAATTTTAACTGAAAAAATGAGACAGAAAATGTGCTTTGGGAGGAATTTGTAAACAAAAATGCACAGCGACAAACAAAAGATGTTGCATTTCATCTTTGGGGTAGAGCAGGGGTCCCCAACCCCTAGGCTGGTCCTCCACATGTTAGGAACTGGACCACACAGCAGGAGGTGAGCAGCGGGTGCGAGAGGGAAGCTTCATCTGCTGCTCATCTCCCCATCGCTCCCCATCGCTCGCATTACCACCTGAGCCACCCCCCCCACCACCTGGTCCGTGGAAAAATTGTCTTCCGTGAAACCAATCCCTGGTGCCAAAATGGTTGGGGACCGCTGGGGTAGAGGAATCAAACACTCTTGTTAAATTGGGAAAAGTGAATGCTGCACTGTGGTCACAATGAATTTCACAAAGTAATCTCACATTTTTTTAGTGATGAGCAACATATCATGAAATAAAAGGTATTCAAACACCTGTGAACTCTAGTAGGGGCTGGAAGGTAACTGAAATCCAGAAGAGAGGCAAATTCCTCACTTCTTTCATTCACAAAATGTCCCAAAATATGTGCCTCTCCAGTTAGTGTAGCCCCATCTCTACAAACATTTTGAGAATTTCTTTAAAACTAATTAAATGAAATGATATGACCAAGATGGGGAATACAGTCAATAATTATGTAGAAAATATTTTAAATGTTTTCCGTACTTAATGGTGGCTTGGAATTAACAAAGTATGTTAATCAGTTATTTTGATTTTCCACTAAAGTAGCACACAAAATCTGAGTATTTTTCCTCAATAAAACTGCTTTTAAAAAAATCACAAAGTAACAAATCCTTCCTTGATGCCATGTAGGAATGAGGTATAAAAACCAAAAAATATGTAGAACCCAAGTGTGACATGCTACTTTTCAACATGATACATTACAGCTTACTATTCTCTTCTGTCACTTACCTGCTGTTGTTCCTTATCATCAGCTTTTATAGCTAGTATCAAGCTTCTTACAAACGTCTGAAGTTTAAAATATTTTTGCTTTTGAATCTCTAGCTCATTTTCAATGAATCTGACTTCTTCATTCTGAAGGAGAAAACATCGAATAATACAATTACTCTATGCAAACCTAGGACTGTACATGTTTGATGTACAATAAAATTTTTAAAAAGCAATCAACTTAGAGGGACAATAAAGAAGATAACATTTTAGCATAAAGGAATATAAAGCACAGAAGTAAGTTATCCTTTTACTCAAAGGCTGCCTTTTAAGCAAATCACCAACAGAAAATAATCTACAAGGTCAAAAATCCAATCAAGTAAATTCCAGTAAGAGTAAAATCAAGAAACAGTTCCCCTCTTGGAAAGACTTCTCCTACATTAAACCTAATTAGCATTTGGATTAGGATTAATAATAGAGCTCAATTAACCCCAAGTAAAGAGCAATAGCAGATGCAGTAATGCTGAATGTACCATTCACAAAGCCAAATACTGAGGTTATTATTTTGTACCAAGAAAGGACTCAAATTTTTAATAAGACTGTCTTAAGTAGTTTGCTGAGGCCTCCACCTTTATGTAAGAGTTTGTTATTTAGAAAATATCTCCAAATTTACCACTGTGTACCACTGATTTGAAACCCAGTCTCCACTATTTTTCCTAGTTGTGTAGGAAAAGAACAATAGACTAGGTTTTGGGAGGATTTTAGTGCCGGGTCTACTGATAATTGTGTAAACTTGGGCAGGCCAACTAACCTGTGATTCTATTTACTCATCAATAAAATGGATATAAAACTAGCAGTCTTTGGGAATTCTAGCTTGAGGGTTATAAGGCTCAAATAAAATAATGGCCATGAAATTGCTCTGAATAGATTTACTATTTAAGCTACAATAGTCAAGAAAGTGTGGTATTGTCAAAAGGGTGGACATATAGATCAATGGACAGAACAGAGTCCAGAAATATTTATTATATATTACTTTATACATATATAATACATACATGCATATATATACATACACATACATATTTGGTTGATTTTTGATGAAGTTGCTGAGGTAATTCAATGGACAAAGAAAGAACAGTCTTTCAAAAAACAGTGGTTGAACAATTGTAAATCCATACCCCCTCCAAAAATGATTATTAACCCTTATCTCACACCATATACAAAATTTAATAAGAAATGGATCGTAGGCCTAAATGTAGAACCTAAAACTATAAAACTTCTAGAGGAAAACAGAGGAAAAAAAATCTTTATGTCCTTGGGTTAGGCACAGATTTTTCAATAGGACACAAAAAGCATGAAACTTAAAAGAAGGATTTCATTAAAAAACAAAAAACAAAAAAACACAACCTTTGCTTTTCAAAAGACACTTAAGAAAATAAAAATACATGCTACATATTAGGAGAAAAAATTTGTAAATCACATATCTTATAAAGGACTTGCATTCAGAATACATAAAGAGCTCTTGTAGCACAAATATAGGACCAGCAACCTAATAAAAAGCAGGCAAAATATTTGAACATACACTTTATCAAAGAAGAAATGTGAATGGCCAATAAATATGTGAAAAATGCTTAATATTGTTTATCGTTAAGGAAATGTGAATTAAAATCACAAAGAGATACTACCACCAACATACTACAATGGCTAATGTTTAAGAGACTGACAATAGCAAGTGCTGATGAGAATGTGGAGCAATTAGAAGTCTCAGACTTTGCTGGTGGGAGTGTAAAGCAGTACAGCAACTTTGGAAAATGTTTTGGCAGTTTCTTATAAAATGAAACATACTCTTTTTTACCATCTGACTCAGCGATCCTACTCTTAAGTACTTACCCAAGGGAAATGAAAACACATGTCCACAAAAAGACAGACATGAATATTCATAGCAGCTTTATTCATTATAGCCCCAAACTAGAAGTAACATAAGTGTTCATCAGCAGATGAATAACAAATCGTGTTCATGGTTACACAACTGTGTCCAATTGTCAAAACTAAATGAGTGAAAAGGTGAATTTTATTGTATGTAACTTATATATAAAAAACCTGATTAAAAATTTATTACCCAGCCCTCTTGCCAAAAACTTGAAAATAAGCTGTGCGTATTCTCTGCAACCAGGGAATCTGTCTCAAAGAGCATAGCAGGACCTTTAACAACATTTGCTCAAAAAGCTGCATAAAATACATTAAAATTAGTTAATTCTATGGGCATTCTTGTTTCAGTTGAGAAGATACAGTTGTATTAATCATATTCTATCTATGAATATGTTTACTGCATCAATTATTTTATCAGCTCAGTTTAGAACTTATTTTACCTAATAAAACTGCTTCCTTTTCAGACCATTTAATATCAAGTGAATGATCTGCAAATGATGTGTCAAGCTAAATTCCTTGTTCAAAGGCACTCTACAGTAATCTAAGTTATAAGTAAGCATTATAATAAAATTCCACGTGCTCCTGCTATAATACACTTGACTAATTCTAAACTTTTTGTATTTTTAGTATTCATTGTCAGAACAGCAGTATTAGTAAAGTGCTGACCAGGACGTCTTTGTGAATACAGGAGATGTCTATCATTATCATAGTGTCCTTTGAAAGTGCAGTCCTTTTGAGCTACACTCACAGTCCATTAGAAAACATTTTAAAAACAGTAATTCACATTTCCAAAAGTCAGGAAGCATCTTTTGGTATGCAGATCTCTAATTTCTCATGCAAATATTCCTCCTCCTCAGTATTTATGCAATGTTTTTAAAACATAAACAGCTTTAAGATAATTTAATATTTCAGACATTTTCTTCTTGGAGCTGCTTTTTGCAAGCCTATTAAACACTTCCTAGATTACAGGCAGTAATTTATGTGTACTTTCGAGATTTTGCTAAGCAAATGGTTTGCAAGAGGAACTAGTAAGATAACATCAGTCATTGCATTTCACGAGAAAAGGCCTAGCTCATTTTTCTTTTTAAAATCTTCCCTACATTCCCACTAAGCTTTGTCAATTCTCCAAGATAACTGTAGGGAGCACTCAAGGCTTCATGTGGACCAGGGCTTTGATCTCGGAGCAGGCTATTGATGGATGCCAAACTTGAGGTGTTATTTTATGATATAGCTACTCATGCCTCAGAAACTCAGCTCATCAACTTGTCTTATAAGCATTTGGGGTTAGTTAGAACTCCTAGCAATATAGATTTCTAGCAAATATCTCAGTCAAAAACTCCACTATGTCCACACTGAATATTGATGTTTGCATAGTAGTAATTACCAAACACACATAAAAAACATTCTTTCTTTTTGCTACAGTGAATCCCAAGAACAACGAGAGATTGTTCAATTTAGTGTGGGGGGAAAAAGTTATAATAATCCAGCTGCAGATCTTAATTGATTTTATATAAATGAGCACTTGCATAATAATATTAAAAGTATTTCCAAGGATAAATTAATTTATTCACTCACTCAGGAACTAGTTACTGGACACCTATGTCCTAGGCACTAGGCCAGGTAACATATACATGAATAAGATAAGTATCTACAAGAAGCTTATGATGAATATATTCAAGAAACCAGCAAGGTGATTTTGATCTCAAAACAAAGAACACTAGCATGTGTAGGCAAATAGAATAAAACAATGTTCTCTCAAGGAAGATTAAATTTCCAAACTGGTAAATCTATTTTATTTATTTACTTATTTATTTATTTCTCTGACTGCACTACACGGCATGCAGGATCTTAATTCCCTGGCCAGGGATCGAACCTGTGCCCCCTGCACTGGGAGTGCAGAGTCTTAACCTCTGGACAGCCAGGGAAGTCCCTGGTAAGCCTTTTTTTTTTTTTTTTTTTTTTTGCAGTATGCGGGTCTCTCACTGTTGTGGCCTCTCCCGTTGCGGAGCACAGGCTCCGGACACGCAGGCCCAGCGGCCATGGCTCACGGGCCCAGCCGCTCCGTGGCATGTGGGATCCTCCCAGATGGGGGCATGAACCCGTGTCCCCTGCATCGGCAGGCGGACTCTCAACCACTGCGCCACCAGGGAAGCCCAGTAAGGCTATTTTAAATCAACTTACTGAAATCAGCGATGGGAACTGCTATATGAGGTTTCACTTACACTTACTTCAGAATTAAGGTAACAAAATTCACTGATGAAGTGAACCGAAATATCTTAAATAATGATTATAAAGAGACATATTTTC
The DNA here is from genome assembly GCF_002837175.3 of Physeter macrocephalus. Classification (NCBI taxonomy): domain Eukaryota; kingdom Metazoa; phylum Chordata; class Mammalia; order Artiodactyla; family Physeteridae; genus Physeter; species Physeter macrocephalus. Next base: position 59,705,045 of record NC_041234.1, read on the forward strand.
TATATAGGTGCTAATTTTTGAGAGTTAAATAAAAGTTCATGTAGGATGGTGATGTTTTATAAAAGATACCCTTAATAAGGTAGCGAAAGACCCCTTGTTCCCACAGCATTTACCGAAATGGAAAACACTGGATCATTAAATGTCCTTTAGAAGTCAACGAAAATGATAATTGAAATTTCTGGGCTGGATATTCTGGCCTGCCCAGGTCTTCAGCTTGAAACCTTCTCAAGTGGGCTGGTGCCCCGGAGGGGAAAGGTCCTGGAAAGAATCCTCTGAGTTCTGGGCCCAGCCCTATCTGAACTGTTTGAGTGTACTAAGTGGAGCACACTTAACAGCTGTGCAATCCAGTCCGCTTGTCTGTAGTTTCCATAGCCTGTGTCAAGTGGTGGCTTGCAGAGCCATTTTAATTCTGAACTGGGCATTTAGAAATATTATATGACCATGTAGGAGAGATTAGAAGGATCTCCTGTACTTCAGAACCAGCAACTTTATAATTTCATTAGTTGAAAATACAGTTTAAATATAGGATTATATTGTGCTCTTTGACCACTTAGCAAATAAATTTCAAAAACTAATTTCCTTCTGTGTTTACAATGTTCAATATTTTAAAGTCTGACATGTTATGAACATTTGGAAAACAGAATCTGTTGAATGACATAACTTTCAATTATAGTAAAACTGAAAAGATTTTTGAGAAAATGACAGCTGTTGTCTTTTCTGATTAAATGTTATTTATTGTTATCATCTTAAGATTACTAGTCTCTGCTTTGAAGATGTATGATATTCAAGAAAATAACTTTTGTGCATGAAAGGAATGAATCTGTTGCCAAATTTCAGAAGGCCCCAAATTACCTAGTAAGACAGGATATTGATTAACAAAGGGAAAACAATTACACATCTATGCAGAAAACATATTGACATATAGACTGATAGCTTATGTCAAAATTTTAAAAAAAACAAAATTATGTATGGCACACTGTCAAAGTAAGTCAGTTCAGTAACAAGTGACATTAAGAAAAGGTCATTTCTATTCATATTCATTCAGTATTTGCTTTGGGGATTGTTTTTAAACTTCTAAAACCGGTATATTATTATATTCAAAAAAAAGTCTTCAGAAATTGAAATTCAAGATAAAATTAGCAAGGGACACTGGAAAAAATATCCCCTTTACCATCATTTAAAAATGAACATGGGCTTTAAAAAAAACATTGTCATACATTTCACATTAACCACCACTATGCCTCATCTTGCCATACACCATCAATAATTACTCCTGCTCAGCAAACTGTGCTTAAAACCATAACCACTAAACCAGCCAGCATTAATTAAAATGTCCGGCACTCTGACTGATATCCAAGTGCCTGAGAGAGTCAATGCAGAGTCCCAGTATACCTAATTTATCAAACGGAAGTGAAATAAACCAGTACATAGGTACTGTAAAAGTCTGCCTCCTTTAGTACCTTCTCTTAAAAAATTCAGAATCTGAAAATACTTTTACCTTATAATCCAAGAGAGAATTCACTTGTTCTACTTCAGAATTACTTATCATATCACTTTCTTCATCATCAATAATTTCTATTTTCTGTAACACAAGTAAAGAAGTTTTCCTAAATATATATCTGATCATCACTATACTCAATCATGTATAGAGCATATATACATTCAATATTCAGTTTTAGTCATGGGGTTATCTAGTCTAGGTTATCCAGAATAACTCTAACTGACTGGGTCCTCAGCTTTACACCCAGTATGTGTCTGAGCCACCTCCCTTAGTAACAGAAAATTATTGTAATACTATTTAAAACAGAAAAAACACTTTCACAATATCCCTGAAAAAATAGGCATTCGAACTCTGCTTAAATAGTGCCCTCCAGAAAGGGAGCATGCTTCCTATAAGGGTAGTCTATTTAATGATAACCAAATTTAATTGGTTGGAAGGGCTTTCTTTTTTAAGTTTCCATATATCTCTTTGCAACTTGTAATGTAAAATATCAACATATGACATGTATTGCAAAGTCAAATACAGTTTTTACAAAATTCACTTATTTACGGCACTCCATTAGTTATACAATTGAAAGCAGACATTTATAACGTAATGGCGAAAAGAGCAGGATGATTTGTTTCCTTCACTAGACAGTAAGAAGGAGAAGAGAGCAAGAACAAGAGACACACTAAACTGCCCTTAGCTTTAGAATTAAGGTACAGCATAATTAGTACAGTATCTAGCACACAGTAGGTACTATTTAAATATTTGTCAAAAGAATGAACAAAACAGCTTGGCACTGACGGAAAAAAAAATGACCAATAAACTCCAACCATGGAGGCAATGCAAGTTCTCTAATCATAGAACCATTTTTTAAAAAAAGCAAAAGTAAAACGAAAAAATAAAATCGGCTTTAATTTTTCTTTTGCATATGAAAATCACAGTTAAGGAAAAACACTTTAAACATTTAAATCCTGCCAACCCAAAAGAAAATTTAAAAAAGAGAAAAGCTAAGCTAGAGTTAGTCACTCGGCAGTCTTTTAAGAACAATCACATTAATAGCAACATGTCATAGGCAGAATTTGAAATCAAGTTTCCTACCCAGCAATAGATATGGTGATTAAAAATCACAAATGAACTGGGAATGATCATATTTGATATATTGCCTATGAGGATATGATACCATAACAGCGTTTGTGACCTGCAGGCTTCTGAGTCAGGAGGACAGCTGCAATGAAGTTGCTTTCTACTGCTGCCTGGAGATGAATCTAATGTTTTGTTTTCTATTATAATCACTATAAACTTGGGGCTTAATCATGTCAGCTCTCACCAGAATGCAGATTTGCTATCTTTTTCGATGTTGTTTTTTAGATTTTTCTATTTGGATTGGTTCTGGGAAAAAAGAGCTAAGTAATCCAGGGAAGAAGGCCCCAAGGGCCACTGTATAGATTTGCACATATAAATAGGTCTTGTATGTCTTTGTGATTTGTCACCCATGAATAATTGGGGACACTCAAAAGTTATAGGCAGAGGAGATCAACTTTTGAACGTTTGGAGTTTTGTTTCTGAAAATCAATTGCTCTTGAAAAATTAGGTGCCTAAGTGACTGTGAGTCATCCCATGCCATGACTCCATTCATTATCTTCAAATGTCTGCCACAGGGGAGATCCAATGCTGAGAAATTCAGACTAAAAATAAGCATGTCTTTAGGTGAAAAGAGTTCCAATTTGTAAATAGTTGTATATAATTTGTAATAGTATTACTCAAACCTGGAGCAAAGGAGATTATTACTTGGTGGAATTAAGAATATTAGCACAATTAATAATTGCTGAAAACAATTATTACTAGCGATCTAATGAAAACACAACTTTGCCTCAGAATAAAAGTATGTTTTCCTATATGCCCATTGAATTTACTGTTAGAAGGGTCAAATATAAACTTAAATCAGGACTGAGATCAGTAAAATGCAATCCTGAACTACACTCTGTATGTGGAAAACACTGTTATATATTGTCAATATCTAACAAAAAAAGAACAAAACTGTATTTTATGTGCTCAACTTTTATTAAGGAGATGTGACAGAATTATAGTGTCAGATAAATAATGTTTGTAATGGAAGCCAGGGTAAATCTTAAAGTTACAGCCATTTTGTAACAGAAAAATCCATTATAGGGATCATTTGTAAAGTTTGCAATCAAGCACAAGCACAAAACACTGATTCAAAAGCAAAAGCAGGGACTTCCCTGTGGGTCCACTGGATAAGACTCCGCTCTCCTAATGCAGGGAACATGGGTTTGATTCCCTGGTCAGGGAACTAAGATCCCACATCCCACGTGCCACATGCCACACGGCGCGGGCAAAAAAAAAAAAAAAAAAAAAGGAAAAAAAAAGCAAAAGCACAATGACATTTGCCTTTATGTCTGACTTTAGGTTAATACCATCTTGATTTCTGTATTATTTGATGGAGTCACAATATAAACAGATGCTGCTAATACAGCTGCTTAGAGAAGATCTCTATATATCAATGTTTACATTTTCACAAAACTCAGTTTAATCCGCGTGTAGGCTGTGTCTGCTTGCTATTCAGTTTCTTAATACTGCCTTTCTTACATTGCTGCAAATTTTTTTTTTTTTTTTTTTGCGGTACACGGATGGGTTTGATTCCCTGGTCAGGGAACTAAGATCCCACATCCCACGTGCCACATGCCACACGGCGCGGGCAAAAAAAAAAAAAAAAAAAAGGAAAAAAAAAGCAAAAGCACAATGACATTTGCCTTTATGTCTGACTTTAGGTTAATACCATCTTGATTTCTGTATTATTTGATGGAGTCACAATATAAACAGATGCTGCTAATACAGCTGCTTAGAGAAGATCTCTATATATCAATGTTTACATTTTCACAAAACTCAGTTTAATCCGCGTGTAGGCTGTGTCTGCTTGCTATTCAGTTTCTTAATACTGCCTTTCTTACATTGCTGCAAATTTTTTTTTTTTTTTTTTTGCGGTACACGGGCCTCTCACTTTTGTGGCCTCTCCCTTTGCAGAGCACAGGCTCCGGACGCGCAGGCTCAGCAGCCATGTCTCACGGGCCCAGCCGCTCCGCAGCATGTGGGATCTTCCCAGACCGGGGCACGAACCCATGTCCCCTGCATCAGCAGGCGGACTCTCAACCACTGCGCCACAAGGGAAGCCCCAATTGCTGCAATTTTTAAGATGACTAGCAGAGTCCAATTTAACTAAAAAGAAGAAAAGTTTCCAAAAACAGTATAGATAGGTATGGTCTGAACAAAGAACACAAGAATCGAATCCTTGGATACAAGTGCCAGAACTAAGAAAGCCTTCCTCCATGGTCTCAGGCTAAACTTTTTTAAATCTGCCATCTGTCAAATGAGAAGAAATCTGCTCTTTGCTAAATGTGTTGAAGCAAAATAACTTGTTATGTATAAAACGTCACATGTGTAAGCATTAGGTTTTTACATTTGCAAAGCTCCTAAATTAAAAAACGGTACAAATGACATCGCTTTAAATTTCATTTATTAAACCCTATAAGATATATCATTGCATTGGTAACAGATCCGTTTTGGTTTGTGAAGTGGAGCAAGACTTTATTCTGACAACGCTGATATTGTCACCAACTGGAAACAAATCCTTGGAATCCATCATGTAATGAGGAAAGAATTTCAAAACGTACATACCACATTATCTGCGGATACTGTATGGTGGTTGTCCTCCTTATGAGCCCTTGCCTTATTTAGAACAACTTCACTGGACTCCTCTACAGAAACAAAGAAGGCCATGATTTAATTTTTCATTCCTTAAAACTTTATTGAGAATGCTTTTTTCAAAATCACTTAAATAATTTCTCTATTGTAAAAAGACACAAATGGCAATTCTACTTCTAACAATGTATTCTAAGGAAATAAGTGTCGATGGATTTGAATTTAAGGATGGTCATCACTGTGCTGTTTATATTTTAAAAAAATGAAGTAACCTATATGCTTAACAATGAAGGCTTGGATAAATCATGTAGGGCTTATCCTTACAATAAATACTAGAAAGCCACTAAAAATGAAGTAGAAGAATAGTTGATAATAAAGAGAATATTCATGATCTATTGGAAAGAGAAAAACTGAAGGTGACAAAATCTACTCTGTAGGTACACTGTGATCTTAATTTTGTAAAAGAAAAAAGTATACATTTTCATGGAGAAAAGAAAGACTGACGTTATTTACACCAAAACATTGCCATTATTATTTCTGTTTGAAATTACAGGCAACTTTTATTACTCTTCATTTTGTCTAATTTACTTGCTTTAATAATTCTTATTTTCTTTCATTTGCTTATTTATATTTAAATATTTTCTACAATAAACATGTATTGCTCATTTTAATAAGAAAAAAGTGATACAAATAATGCTCAAATACATGATATAAAGCTATAAATATAGTACATTTTCAATTTTGTAAAAAGGTATGTGTATATGAGTGTACACACACACACAAACAATCCTGTATATATGCAGAGAAAACACTGGCATAAATATTCTCTCACCCCCATTTCAAGAGAGGATATCACTGAGGGGTAGGATTATTTCTAACTTTTTCATTGTATGTTCCAATATTTTATATAATGAATATGTATTCCTTTTATTCAAAATTTAGTATTCTGATACTGTAGGGGGAGTGGCCAAGATGGCAGAGTAGGAAGACCGTGAGCTCACCTCCTCCTATGGGCACACCAAAATTGCAACTATTTCAGAGCAACTATCCATGAGAGCAACATGAAGACTAGCAGGAAAGAATCTTTACTGCTAGACATATAATGAAGGAGCCACAAGTAGAGGGGTAGGAGGGGCAAAGACACAGTATAATGAAGACCCATACACCTGGGGAAGGTGACCCACAAACAGGAGGATACTTATAATTGCAGAGGTTCTCCTCAAGGAGCAAGGGATTGAAGCCCCACATCAGGCTCCTCAGCCCAGGGGGCCTGCACTGGGAAGATGAGCCACCTGGAAAGTTTGGCTTTGAAGGGCAGCAGGGCTTACTTTCAGGAGAGCCAGAGGGATGTGGGAAAAAGACTCCACTCTTAAAGGGCACACACAAAATCTCACACCCTCCAAAATCCAGGGCAGAAGCAGTAATTTGAAAGGAGCCTGGGTCAGATGTACTTGCTGATCTTGGAGAGCCTCCTGGAGAAGCAGGAGGCAATTAAAACTCATCTTGGAGACACAGACACTGGCAGTAGCCATTTGGGGGAGTTCATTCTGCCATAAGGACACTGGTGCTGGTAAGCACTACTTTGGAATCCCCCCTCTAGCTTATTAGTGCTAGGACCCACCCTGCCCACCAACCGGTGGGCACCAGTACTGGGATGCCCCAGGCCAAACAGTTAGCTAGGAAGGGACACAGCCTCACCCATGAGCAGGCTGACTGCCTTAGGATCTCCTAAGCTCCCAGCTGCTTCAGGACCTGACTACATCCACCAGAGTGCCCAGGACCTGGCCCAGGTCACCAGTGCACCTGTGCTACCCCCAGGACTCCCAGGGTTCTATAGCCAGAGACTGTGGGACACAACTCTGCCCAACAGTGAGTGGCACTGTCACCACTTTTATTCAACATAGTATTGGAAGTCCTAGACATAGCAATCAGATAAGAAAAAGAAATAAAAGACAACTAAATTGGAAAGGAACAAGGAAAACTGTTACTGTTTGCAGATGATATGACACTATACATAGAAAATACTAAAGATACCACTAAAAACTACTAGAACTCATCAATGAATTTGGTAAAGTTGCAGGATAGTAAATTAATATGCAGAAATCTGTTGTGTTTCTATACACTAACAGTGAACTACCAGAAAGAGAATTTATGAAAACAATCCCATTCACAATCCATCAAAAATAATAAATTACCAAGGAATACATCTAACTAAGGAGGTAAAAGATCTGTACTCTGAAAATTATAAGATACTGAGGAAAGAAATTGAAGATGACAAAACAGATGTAAAGAAATTCTGCATTCATGGGTTGGAAGAATTAATATTGTTAAAAGAACCATACTACCCAAAGCAATCTAGAGATTCAATGCATTCCCTACCAAAATACCAATAACATTTTTCAAAGAACTAGAAAAAATAATTCTAAAATTTGTATGGAAACACAAAAGACCCCGAATAGCTGAAATAATCTTAAGAAAGAACAAAACAAGAGGTAGCATGCTCCCTGATTTCATACTATATTACAAAGCTGCAGTAATCAACAGTAAGATTCTAGCACAAAAACAGATACATAGATCAACAGAACCAAGCAGAGAGCCAGAAATGAAGCCACACTTATAAGGGCAATTAATCTATGACCAGGGAGGCAAGAATATACAATAGGGAAAGTAAATCTTCTTCAATAAATAGTGTTTAAAAAACTAGTCAGCTATATAGAAAAGAATCAAAATAGACTACATTCTCACACCATATACAAAAACTCAAAACAGATTAAAGGTTTAACTGTAAGACCTGATATTATAAAACTTCTAGAAGAAAACATAGGTAATAAGTTATTTGACATCAGTCTTAGCAGTATTTTTTTGGATATATATCCTCAGTCAAGGAAAACAAAAGCAAAAATGAACAAACGAGACTACATCAAACTAAAAAGCTTTTGCACAGTAAAGGAAACTGTCAACAAAACAAAAAGGCCGCCTACTGAATGGGAGAAAATATTTGCAAAGGATGTATCCGATAAGGGGTTAAGATCCAAAATATACAAAGATCTCATACAACTCAATATCAAAAATACAAACAACCCAAGTAAAAAATGAGTAGAGGACCTGAATAGACATTTTTTTCGAAGAAGACATACAGATGACCAACAGGAAAAGATGCTCAACATCACTAATCACCAGGTAAATGCAAATCAAAACCATGGTGAGATATCACTTCACATCTGTCAGAATGTCTATTATCAACAAGGCAAGAAATAACAACTGTTGGCGAGGATGGGGAGAAAAGGGAACCCTCATGTACTGTTAGTGGGAGTGTACATTGGTGCTGGCAGATACTATGGAAAACAGCATGGAGATTCCTCAAAAATTAAAAATAAAACTACCATATGATCTAGCAATTCCACTTCTGGGTATTCACCAAAGAAAATGAGAACACTAATTTAAGAAGATATATGCACCCCTATGTTCATTGCAGCATTGCTTACAATAGCCAATAAATGGAAGCAACTTAAGTGCCCATTGATAGATGAATGGATAAAATAATCTGGTACACACACACACACACACACACACACACACACACACACACACAGTGGAATATTACTCAGCCATAAAAAGAATGAAATCTTGCCATTTGCAAAAACATGGATGGGCCTAGAGGATATTATGCTAAATGAAATAAGTCAAACAGTGAATGACAAATACTGTGTGATTTCACTTATATGTAGAATCTAAAAAACAAAACAGATGAACAAACTAATCAAAAAGAAATAGAGTCATAGATACAGGGAACAAACGGTTGTCAGATGCTGTGGGGTGGGGACAGGAGAGAAATAGTTGAGGAAGATTAATTGGTAGAAACTTTCAATTACAAAATAAATTAGTTACAGGTATGAAATGTACAGTGTGGGGAATTACAGTCAATAATTATGTAATATCTTTGTAGTGACAGATAACAACTATACTTGTCATGGTGAACGTTTTGAAGTGTATAGAAATATTGAATCACTATTTTTTATATCAGGAATTAACAAAGCGTTGTAGGTCAATTATACTTCAGAAACAAACAAGCTCATACAAAAAGAGATCAGATTTGTGGCTGCCAGAGGCAGGAGGTGGGTGGATGGGAGATTGGATGAAGGTGGTCAAAAGGTACAAACTTCCAGTTATGAGACAAATAAATACTAGGGATGTAATGCACAACATGATAAAGGTAATTAACACTGCTGTATGTTATAAATGAAAATTGTTAAGAGAGTAAATCCTAAGAGCTCTCATCACAAGGAAAGAAAATTTTTTTTCTATTTCTTTAATGTTGTTTCTATATGAGGTGAGGGATTTTTACTAAAACTTTTGTGGTAATCATTTGATGATGTATGTAAGTCAAATTAAACTTATACTGTGCTCTAGGTCAATTATATCTCAACAAAACTGGAAAAAGAAGTTTTCATACTGTAAGTATGAATGACTAGTCAAACCTGGCTGTCATACTAATAAAACAGCAATGAAATTTTTAAAAAACATCAATAGTTTAAAAATGAGAAAATAAAAAATAAAAGAAAAATTAACTCAGAAAAATCAGTATACTAAAAAGTTCTCTGTGCTGAGCTAGGGGAAGTGGCTAATTCACAGCATAGTGTGTCTACAAGATAATCCTCTGTCTTAAGATTTCCCCTACCTCTATCCCTTAGAAAAATAGGGCTAATGTTTCTCCCTTTTCTTTCTGCACAGCCATGTCATAGATTATTTGGATAAATACTAGTGGAAGTTCTCAGCCCCTCGGTAATGAACAATTTATTTCACCATAGAAAGCAGAACAAAAATAGTTATCAGTTCTAAGATTTTTTGAGTCAATTCCTTCCCATGGAAAGACATATAAGGGTGCCGTGTATGAACATGGGAAATGACTAGGAGGAAATCATTGCTCATTCAGGAGCTCACATATGAGTGCACTGAGAATTAAAGATATTCAGGGAAATTTACCAGAGTTTTAATGCAAAGTCCACTAAAAATTCAATTGATTTTTTCTATAAAAGAGTGGTTCCTAACCCTCCTACACTGTGGGTGCGAATGTAAATTGGTACAGCCACTATGGAGAACAGTATGGAGGTTCCTTAAAAAACTAAAAATAGAGCTACCATATGACCCTGCAATCACACTCCTGGGCATATATCGGGAGAAAAACATGGTCCAAAAGGATACATGCACCCCAAGGTTCATTGCAGCACTGTTTACAATAGCCAAGACATGGAAGCAGCCTTAATGTCCATTGACAGAGGAATGGATAAAGAAGATGTGGTACATATATACAATGGAATATTACTCAGCCATAAAAAGAGAATGAAATAATGCCATTTGAAGCAACATGGATGCACCTAGAGATTTTCATACTGAGTGAAGTAAGTCAGACAGAGAAAGAGAAATATCATATGATATCGCTTATATGTGGAAACTAAAAAGAAACGATAAAAATGAACGTATTTACAAAACAGAAACAGACTCACAGACTTAGAGAATGAACTTACGGTTACCAGTGGGGGAAGGGTGGAGGGAAGGGATAGTTAGGGAGTTTGGGATTGACATGTACACACTGCTATATTTAAAAAGGATAATCAACAAGGACCTACTATGTAGCACAGGGATCTCTGCTCAATGTTATGTGGCAGCCTGGATGGAAGGGGAGTCTGGGGGAGAATGGATACATGTATATGTATGGCTGAGTCACTTTGCTGTGCAACTGAAACTATCACAACATTGTTAATCGGCTATACTCCAATATAAAATAAAAAGTTAAAAAAAAGTGGTTCCTAGATAGAGGAAATTTTATTAATTATTAGGACATTTCAAATCACCGCATTTCAAGTCCTGTGAAATCAGCAACTAAATGAAATGAAGGAAGGGAAAATTGTCAACAGATTTAGCTGCAGAGCTGGTATTAGTACTGGTGCCCTCAGAATAGGAGTTATATTGCTCATCAACAGATCTTTACTGGTATCATTCCTTAGAGGTTTGCCTTACATTTCTGTTCTCACTTGCTCATACCTTGGTACATAGTTCTGCTTTACCAGCAACAGATTCATCCATCATTTGATTCTTTTATAAGATGTATATAAAAACTGTTTTGAGGATTTCTAAAATAAAAAGGTATGAAATGATACAGCTGAATAAGGCATGTTTTCTTTTGCTTACAGATAGCTTCCACATTTGTAAAAGTTTGAAAGCTAAATACTGTCAATATGTCTGGTTATTATTCAACAAAAGCAGCTCTCTTTATTGGAAAATAAACAAATAAGTAGAATTACTAATCAGTGAAAACTCTAGAGGGCACTTTATGTGGTGGCCGCATGCTCACACTAAGTAACTGTACGCAGAATTATCTTTCATGTGCATATCCACATACATAATAGGTACAGCTGAAAAGAGGCTTTGTTACAAAATTTAATGAATTTAACATTATAGATGTTTTTTCTATACTTTAGACAGTTCACTTCTCAGGATATTATAAATCTTTAAAGTTGCTCAACCATAAATATATTTTGGTAGACACAAAACTTGAAATTAAGGAGCTGAGTCATCTATTACATTTGCTAAAGTTTGCAGTTGGGTGTGGGCAGTGAATCCAGGTAGCCTTTTCTTTTTTTTTTTTTTTGCGGGACGCGGGCCTCTCATCGCTGTGGCCTCTCTCATTGCGGAGCACAGGCTCTGGACGCGCAGGCTCCGTGGTCACGGCCCACGGGCCCAGCTGCTCCGCAGCATGCGGGATCCTCCCGGACCGGGGCACGAACCTGTGTCCTCTGCATCGGCAGGAGGACCCTCAACAACTGCGCCACCAGGGAAGCCACAGGTAGCCTTTTCTTTATCAATCCCAACCACATATCTTTTCACTTCACTTCCACACATGGAAAGGCAAAGGAAATGGGAGAAGCGAAGGTGGGAAGTAGGAGGAAATTAGAGGTAAGTCAGAAGCTCTGTATCAGGGGAGTACCTACTCTCCCAGAAGCAAAAGAATGGACTTGAAACCGCTAAAAGATAAACAGCATTTTTTCGTGACTTTGGCTAACCCTGTCTTTTACTGTGTTTTAAAAAATAATCCTTGTTTTTGCTTGTAGAGTTTTTTTTCTAGAATATTTTAAAGTGATTTTAATTGTTTTTTGAAATGTAAAATGTGAGCCCTGATTTAAAGACATTTTTTTCTTTTTAGACATTTAAAAGACTCTAACCCTATTGAATCAACAGCTGTATTATAAAGGACCCTGAGTTTCAAGTTGTTAGTTTTTTGAAATAGTATGGGAAGCTACTATGATTATCTTGCCTCCATATCTCTAAGATGTAATTAATGGAAACTCAAAGTAAACATACATTCGACTACATTTACATAACTGAAAGAGAATATGGTCAGCATATTTTAAAGGTATTATATTAATCTAGGCCGGATGATACAATTCACTTAATTGTCCCAAAAGAATCACACAGTTAAATCAGATTAGTATTCTCCATCAGTAAAATGAGGATGATAACAGGACAGCACTAGTAGGAAATCATACAGAAAAAGACTCTTTTCAGTATTTGAAAATTATTTTATGCTTTTATTTTGCAATTTCTGATGAGAATGAAAAGGTTACCATGCAACTGTGAAAAACAAGCCACCAAGAGGGATCCTAGGCAATCTCACTTCGCATCGTGTTTTTTGATTCATGCATTAAATTCTCTCTCCTTTTTCTCATTAGATCTTGATTCCTATGTCAGCTGTCTAGAGAGCACGCTATTAAATGACAAAGGATGCTAGTGTAGGAGCAGTGGTCCATTAGCAGCCTTAAAATTAACTCACTTTTTTCCCATTAACTACTTTATTTTTAAAAATTCCCTTTTAGGTGGGGAAGATGGAGTTGGGGAATGAAACTCCCCTTAAGGGCTTATGTAATTTCCTTTTATCAGAATATTTCCTCACAGCTCTCTGACCCACCCATAGAAAAACACAAATCCCTACTTCCCCACTCTCCCTCAAATAGCTGCCAGTCATCATTCTCTAAGGATCTATTTAGAATCACAGAAAATATTTGTACACAAAAGCTGCACATAATTAATGTATAAAATTTGGTGAATTTGAACTTGTATATACTTTTGTTACCATCACCACAATCCAGGTAATAAACGTATCCATCACCTCCAAAAGTTTCCTTGTGTCCCTTTTTTGTGTTACAAATGCTTAACATGATTTACCCTCTTAAGTTTTTAAGTATACAATCACTTATTTCTAACTACAGGCACTGAGTTGTTCAGCAGTTCTCTGGAACTTACTCCTCTTCTGTAACTGTAACTTTATATCCATTGACAACAGCCCCCCATATCCCTCTCCCTCCACTCCCTCATACCACTGTTCTATCATCCACTTATATAACTTTAACCACTTTAGATACCTTATATGAGAGGAATTTCTACTCAACCTCTATGAGAACATTGAAATAATGATGCCTCTTCCTTCTGAAATATTTTTCTTTCCTTGGTTTTGGTAATAACATACTATCCTGATTCTCCTATATCTGAATGTTCTTTAAGTGGCTCCTTTTTCTCCTCCAGAAATCTGGATATTTCTCAACACACTGTCCTTTTCTATCTTCCTTTCTTGTTTTCCATTTTCTCACCTAACTAAATCATCTATTTCTATGGCTAGACATTTTTCTTTTGGCCTCGATGTGGATGACTCCAATATTTCTTCTCATATCTTACCCCTTCTTCTGAGCTCCAGACCCATATTATCCAAGGGTCTGCTGGACAGCTCCACATGGATGTCCTGCCCTCATTTAAAACTCAGCACATGCAAAACTGCATTCATCTTCCCACATTATCCTATCCATTTAGTGCAGTAACAATAAAAATCTTAAATGAATTTGGGGAGGGGTATTGGGTAAAGGTATGAACTATGTTCATCTAGAAGAATCAGTGTACTACAAGAGCTAAGAATGAGAGCCTTGCCAGATCTTCAGATATCTTATAAAACCACAGTTATAAACAATCAGATCAATCTAACATAGTAGGAAATCCAGAATTTAATCCATGTGTGTATGTATACATACATGAATTTGTGTCTATCTATCTCTCTATTTCTCTATCATCTATCTATCTATCTATCTATCTTTGATTAAAAGAAGCTACACAAACTCACTGGAAAAATGCTGACTTATTCAACACATAGTGTAGGGACATTTGGTTAATCATTTGGAAAAACAAAATTAGGTATTGCCTTCACGTATCTTAAAGCAAAACAATTTCTAGGTGGGATAAATATCATGTTGTAAAAATGAAACCATAAGGATACATGAAGCAAATATGGGGTATGTTTATATAATTGTAGTACAAGGAAGGATTTTGTAATCCTGTCACCAAAGTCACAAACCATAAAGGAAAGAATTGGTATATTTAACAATATAAAAATTATAAACAAAAGTTCTGACATTTGAAAACCCCATAAGCAAATTTAGAAGGAAAAATAAACTGGAAAATATAGTGTGAATACCCTGATCGATAAAATAAAAACAAACAAAATGGGCCAATGCAAAATTATCTCTCTATTACAGATGAAACCCCCCCACTATATATTATATGATTCATTTATATGAAATGCCCAGAAAAGACAAATTTATATAGTCAGACATCAGATCTGTGGTTGCCTAGGTTTGGAGGTGGGAGTGGGTACTGGCTGAAAATGGGCTCAAGGAAATTTTTTGAAGTGGTGAAAATATTCTATAATTGATTTTAGTGATTTGAAGAGATTATTCTAAATTTTGATTTTAGTGATGGTGATGGTTGTACAACTTTATAAACTTTAATAAAAATCATTGAATTCTACTTTTGCAATGGATGAATTTTATTCTATGTAAATTAAACCTCAATAAAAGTGTACATAAAAAAGGTGTCAGGAGAGGACTCTTTCTATGCTTGAAGTCAAATGAAAAATACTTCTCACGGACAAATGGTATAATTACATGTTATTATTTGAATTCTCATTTAAGGAAGCACTGAGAAGTATTATAAAGATGATCCGGCCTAATTTCCTTATTTCGCAGATGAGAAAACTAAAGCCTGATGAATTAAATACTTTGCCTGAAGTCACATAATCAGCTAGTGGAAGATCTAGGACTTGTACCCAGGTTGTCCAACTACTAGTCTGGTATTTGTCACATTATACCATACTCTCTTTGATTACAATGCATTTAAGTTGCTCTAACCCAAATTGACTAGAATTCCAATAAAATTAAAACGATCATATATTATAATTTATGGATTGTTGTAATAACCAATATTTCAAATCATGGAGATCATTATTGTGGTAGATGAGTGTCACTTTTTGTGATGACGATGTGGGAGACTGCTTAGGTGGAAGCATTAAAAATCAAAAAGGTAAAATACAAGTGTTGGTGAGGATATGGAAAAAAGGGGTAGAGCCATTATGAAAAACAGAATGAAAGTTCCTCAAAAAATTAAAAATGAAACTACCATATGATTCAGCGATTCCTCTTCTGGGTATATATCCAAAGGAAATGAAATCAGTACCTCAAAGAGGTATCTGTGCTTCCATGTTCATTGCAGCATTCGTCACAGTAGTCAAGGTATGGAAACAACCTAAGTGTCCATTAACAGATGAATGGATAAAGAAATCGTGGTATACATATACAATGGAATGTTAGTCGTTAAAAAAAATCCTGCCATTTGCGACTGTTTGGATGAACCTAGAGGACATTATGTTAACTGAAATAAGCCAAACACAGAAAGAAAAGCATTGCATGATCTCACATGTGGAATCAAAAAAAGTCAAATACATAGAAGCAGAGAGTAGAATGGTAGGTACTAGGGTGAGGAGGTGAGGAAAATGGGGAAATATTGGTCAAAGGTTACAAAATTGCAATTACATAGGATGAATAAGTCTAGATAACTAATGTAGAGCATGATGACTAAAGTTAACAATACAGTTGACCCTTGAACAACGTGGGGGTTACAGGCACCACACCCCCTGCACAGTTAAAAATCCAAGTATAAATTTTTTTTTTTTTTTTGGTATGCGGGCCTCTCACTGTTGTGGCCTCTCCCTTTGCGGAGCACAGGCTCTGGACGTGCAGGCTCAGCGGCCATGGCTCACGGGCCCAGCCGCTCCACGGCATGTGGGATCCTCCCGGACCGGGGCATGAACCCGCGTCCCCTGCATCGGCAGGCGGACTCTCAACCACTGCGCCACCAGGGAAGCCCAAGTATAAATGTTGACTCCTCCAAAACTTAACTACTAATAGCCTACTGTTGACCACAAGCCTTACCAATAACATAAACAGTTGATTAACACATATTTTGTATGTTATATGTATATTACATATATTTTATGCATTCATGACATGCCCTTTTCTTAACTTTTTCGATATTTCTAAGCTACACGGTTTGTCTGCAAGTTTTTCTAAATTGTTGCAAATCTCCAAAAATTTTTCCAATGTATTTATTGAAAGTGAACCAGTTCAGTTCAAACCCATGTTGTTTAAGGGTCAACTGTACTATATTGTATGCTGGAAATTTGCTTTGGAAGTAGATTTCAGGTGCTCTCACCACACACACACAGAAAGGTAACTATGTGAGGAGATGGATATGTTAATTAGCTTGACTGTAGTAATCATTTCACTATGTACATGTATATCTAAATATGTTGCACACTTTAAATATATACAACTATTATTTTAAAATAGAATAAAATATGTCTATTCTTTTCAAATATTTAACCAAATGTTTTGAGGACTTTAGATTTGAAGTGCGGTAAGCTGAAAAGCAAGTAAAAAAGCATCAAATTCACAAAAGATATCATTAGGAGGTGGAGCATATAAAATACCTTGCGAGCTTCCTTCAGACAAACAGATGGATACTTCATCATTTCTGTCATTATCCTCTCCTACTTCAGGACCAGCTTCCTCTCCTGGTGTGAGTGCAGATAAAGAACCTGATTCGGGTTGCTCAGAAAAATCAGCAGGGCCTCCTCTTGGAGGTGGAACTTCAATCCCCATTAAACGATATTTCCTTCTTCGATTCCCAATCCAAGTCTTTATAAGAGAAATAGAAGAGAAAATTTTGTAAAAAATAGATACTTTAGCAGTTTTAGCCATTAAAATAATGAATGGATACTGCATAAAATATGATTAAAAAGAATAAGTAGGTACCTAGAATAATGCAGTTTTATTATTACTCAATAAGCTAAAATAAAAGTAATTGCTTTTATTTTAAAATACCTTATTAGAAGAAATATTTATCTAAATACTCAGACTTTCAAGCAACATGCAGCCTGTTGCAGAACACATTTTTGTTTTTGTTTTTTCTGGTGAAAATTATCTACCAAATATTTCAAAAGAAACACAAATTGGTTCTTTTCTGAAAGGGACCAGACATGCAGCTCTAACCATAGTTCATGTCCCATTTCCAATCTTGCTCTTTGTACGTGAAACTGTGCCTTCTAGTAACTGTTTGGCTCCATAATGACTACCTGGGTATTTTAAGTATTCTAAAATTGCATTTTATTAGATTTAGAACCAATTTTTTAACCTTTTTATAGTAAAATAAATTTCGAGTTACAGGAAGTTGCAAAAATTGGTCTTCTTCACTCAGTTTCCTCCAATTTACATTTTACATAATTATAGCACCATAACAGAAAAAGGAAATTGATATTGTACAATATATGTGTACAATTCTATGTTCCTTTATCACACCATTCTTCTCCCTCCCACCATCCTCAACCCCTGGCAACCACCAATCTGTTTTCTACCTCTATAATTGTGTCATTTTGAGAATGTTATATAAACGGAGTCATACAGCATGTGCCTTCAAATATTTCAAAAAATTGGATTTTCTCATTCAGCTTAATTTCCTGGAAATTTATTAAAGTCACATATATCAATAGTCCATTCATTTTTATTGCTAAGTAGTCTTCCATGATACTTATGTACCATTTTGTTTCTGTTTCTTTGCAATGTTTTTTTAACCCTTCACTTGTTGGAGGACACTTGGGTTGTTTCTAATTTTTGGCTGTTATATACAGCTAAAGCTAAAAAGCTTCTATGAACAGTCATGTACAGGTTTTTATGCCGATGTAAGTTTTCATTTCTCTAAGATAAATGCCCAAGAATGCAACTGCTGGCTCAAATGGTAATTATATGTTTAATTTTAAAAGAAACTGCCAAATTGTTTCCATAAAAGTTGTGCCATTTTATATTTCTACCAGCAATGTATGAGAGATCCAGTTTCTTGGCATTCTTTCCAGGACTTCATATTATAAGTAATTCTTTTTTTTTTAGCTGTTCTCATTGGTGCATGTAGCAATAGATCATCAAGTTCTTAATTTAATTTCCCCAATGGCTAGTGATGTTGAAAATAATTTCATGTGCTTTTTGCCATCCATATATCAGTGAAATGTCTTTTCATGTCTCCTGTCCATTTTGTAATTGTTGTTTTTAATATTAAGTTTTGAAAGTACTTTATATAGTCTAGATATGAATTTTTGTCAGATATGTGGTTTTGCAAAATGTTCTCCCATTCTGTAGCAGATATGAGTTCTTTGTCAGATATGTGGTTTGCAAATATTTTTTCCTCATCTGTAGCTTGTATTTTCATCATCCTGGTCTTTTGCAGCACAAAAGTTTTTTTTTTTAATTTCGATGAAGTCCAAGCTACTGCTTTATTCTTTTATGGATTATGCTTTTAGTCCTATTCCTAAGAATTCTTCACCAAGCCCTAGGCCACAAAGATTTTCTCCTATGTTATCTAAAATTTTTATAGTTTTATTTTTTACATTTAAATCTCTGATCCATTATGAATTCACTTTGTATAAGGTGTGAGATTTACATCAAGGTTAATTTATGTTTACCTATAGATATCCAATTGTTCCAGCACCATTTCTTGAAAAGACTTCCTCCATTGAATTGCTTTTTCACCTTTGTCAAAAATCAACTAAGTTGGCCATGGTTGTGCAGGACTATTTCTGGGCTCTCCATTCTGTTCCAATGATCTATACGTCTTATCACCCTGCCAATACCACAGTCTTGGTTACGGTAGTTATATAATAAGTCTCAAAATTGGGTAGATGGATCTCTTCCACTTTATTCTTTTTGTCAAGAACTGTTTTAGCTATACTAGCAATTTCCTTTCCATGTGAATTTTAGAATTATCTTGTCTACAGCAACAAACAATTTTGCTGGAATTTTATAGGAATTATGTTAAACTGGAATATCAATTTGGGGGGAATTTACATTTTTACCATGTCGAGTCTTCCAGTACATGAACACAGAATGTCTCTCCATTTATTTAGAATTTCTTTTTTTCTTTCATCAGTGTTTTGTAGTTTTCAGCATACAAGTCCTGTACATGTTTTGTTAGAGTTACATGTAAGTATTTGATTTTTTGAGTGATTGCAAATAATTTATTAATATCTTCAATTTCTTTTTTAAAAACATCTTTATTGGAGTATATCTGTTTTACAATGGTGTGTTAGTTTCTGCTTTACAACAAAGTGAATCAGTTATACATATACATATGTTCCCATATCTCTTCCCTCTTGAGTCTCCCTCCCTCCCACCCTCCCTATCCCATCCTTCTAGGTGGTCACAAAGCACCGAGCTGATCTCCCTGTGCTATGCAGCTGCTTCCCACTAGCTATCTATTTTACATTTGGTAGTGTATATATGTCCATGCCACTCTCTCATTTCATCATTTTTACTATATAGACATGCAATTGATTTTTATATGATGACCTTGTATCCAGAGACTTTGGTGAATTCACTTATTAGTTGTAAGAGTGTTTTGTAGGTTCTTTAGGATTTTCTACACAGCTAATCGTGTGTATCTTTTATTTCCTTTTCTCGATTTATTGTGCTGGTTAGAACTTCTACTACTATATTGAATAAAGGTGGTTAGAGTGGACATCTTGTTTCTGGTCTCAGAGGGAAAGCATTCTATTTTTCACCATTAAAGTATGATGTTAGCTGGAGGTTTGGGGTGCTTGTAGATTCTTTTTTGGGGAGATTTTTTGAATTCAATTTCCTTAATAGTTATAGGGCAACCTAAATGTCCATTGACAGATGAATGGATAAACATGTGGTATATACATACAATGGAATATTACTCAGCCATAAAAAAGAATGAAATAATGTCATTTTCAGCAACACAGATGGGCCTAGAGACTATCATATTAAGTGAAGTCAGACAGAGAAAGACAAATATCATATGATATCACTTATATGTGGAATCTAAAAAAAGATACAAATGAACTTATTTACAAAACAGAAATAAGACTCACAGACATAGAAAAAAACTTATTACCAAAGGGGCTAGTGGGGTGGGGGAAGAGATAAATTAGGAGTTTGGGATTAACAAATATACACTATTATATATAAAATAGATAACCAACAAGGATCTACTGTATAGCACAGGGTACTGTATTCAATATCTTGTAATAACCTATAATGGAAAAGAATCTGAAACAGAATATATATATACATATATGTGTATATACATGTAACTGAATCACTTTGCTGTACACCTGAAACTAACACAACATTGTAAACTAACTATACTTCAATTAAAAATGGTTAACTATAAATAAATGAATGTATATATTTTTATGTTATTCCTTAGGTCCTGTGGCCCTAGCAGATGTGAGTTCTTTCCACCCTTCACAGTCTTCTTATGTTTGTTTTATAAATAATGTCCAGGGATTTTAGTTGTACTTAGTGGGAAGGATAGGGAAAATTATGTCTACTCCAACATTATTTGGAAGCTGCAGTCTAAAACCAATTTTATTCTCAAGTTTCTCATGCAATTTTCAAAAAGCTCATTTTATATGATTAGAGTTTGTAACCTTTATAGTTTTGCCATATGACTCTACAAAGTAGAGTTGCCACGCCAACCTACAAAGTGGAAGAAGAATTCTTAAAACCTGTGTATTCTCTTTTAGTGTAGAAAGTCATTCAATAGCATTTCATAATTTCAGATCTAAATTTGATTATGGTACCCTTTCTTTGTATACTAAGTAGAATTGCTTCTATACAACAAGGTCCACTTAAATACAAAGCCACCTTAGATATTCTATAATGTAAATAAAAAACATGAATAAAGTTAACTTTTACGTGGTAGGATTTTGCAAAAATAAAAAATGCAGGGCAAAACAGAAGAACTATTCAGTTAGTCCAAGAAGATTAATTCTTCTTTATAATTTTTTTTGGGGGGGCATTTTCTCTTCAAATTCAGGATATGTAGTACCTTTGATGTATTTAGCATTCAATGCTAAATGTGAAACCTGAAACACATGGATTGCTTTGTAGGCTCCCAGGTGAAAATTACCTGGTAGAAAAGGAAAATATTTATGGATATTAATTTTCCTAGCTTTGCTAAATTGTCCCATAGGAGAAACACTATTTTAAAGAGTATAGTTCCATTTCAATTTCCCAGTGTATGGTCTCATTGAGAATAAGCTACTAGACTTCAGAAAAAGTAAAGAATTTAACTTCTTACTAAAGTTCCATTAAATTGTCATGTACTTTCTCTATTTCTTGTCTTTGAATACTGATGTTTATCAAATACTGATGCTTCTTTTTCACAATAATCTTAGACACAGATGCTTGGGAAAATGGTGGTGTGGGCAGAAGAACGATACCAGTTTTCTTAGGATGCGTTTGGCTTCCTTTGGGTCATAAAGGTTTGGGAAGAGAGAAAAAAACAGAAAACAGAAACCGATGTCCATTTATTTTCAACTTCTTTTTTCACCCTTCTTGGGAGAAATGAGTGATTATATACTGTATAATGATAAAGGTAAAATAATATGTGAACATTGGGACTATATGGGAATTTATTACATACTAGGGCTGACATAGTTCCTCTGGATATTTCTCAAAACTGGAAGCCACCAGGAAAATAATTCAGTATACAAACATAATCTTAATGGGTTTATTACATTTTCAAAGAATCATAGATGATGGAAGGGATCTTAGAAGCCAACTAGTCTAAACTTCCATTTAAGGTAAAAATTCCTTCTTCAGCATTATAGGTGGATGGCTATTCAGTCTTTGCATGAAAATTTCAGGAATATGGAACATAATACTTTGCAAGGTTCCTCAGTCCAGTTTTTGGATAGCTTTGTTTTTCTTTTTTTTCCAAAAATGTTCTTCCTAAAACTGAATCAGTATCTATTGTCTTATTAATTCTAGGCCTTAGTTCCAGTTTTTCACTCTGGATCCAACTTACTCCAAATAGCCTCTTCTACATTCCAGCTATCAATTATGTAAAGAGTATTTATTCCTATTTTTGGCTGTGCCATGTGGCTTGCAGAATCTCAGTTCCCCGACCAGGGATTGAACCCAGGCCACGGCAGTGAAAGCGCCAAATTCTAATCTCTAGGCCACCAGGGAATTCAAGTATTTATTTCTTTGTTTCAAAATAAATATCCCTAATTTTGTATAATACAGTTTTTCAACCATTTTATATGACCCATGGCCAAGTTATTTTATCACTCTGGGACTCAGATTCCTTAACTGAGGAAACTGGAAATTGAGGTAATTGGTTTCCAAATCTTTAGTCTCCTGGATAAACTTTATCCCTCCAGAGTTGCTCATAAATTTATAGAATAAGTATTTTCTATAACCATTTATAGAATAAGTATCTTCTATAACCATAACTCCTATGTATTGACAGCTCAAATATATTGGCTATTTAAAATGAGGACTCTCAGGCTCTATAAGCTTCTAAGTACATTTCTATTAAAATAATAAAAAACCTCAATATTCCAAACTGCCATTAGTTTAAATGTATATTATTATATATTTGTATTCTGTGTGCTATAAATAGAGGGCACACCTTTCTGTTAAACATACATTCGTTCAAAGGAAACCATCTTACAGTGTTGGTGGGAATGTAAATTGATGCAGCCACTATGAAAAACAGTATAGAGGTTTCTCCAAAAACTAAAAATAGAACTACCATGTGACGCAGCAATTCCACTCCTGTACATACCCAAAAAAAAATAAAAACACTAATTCAAAAAATACATGCACTCCAATGTTCTTAGCAGGATTATTTACAATTGCCAAGATAAGGAAGCAACCTAAGTGTCCATCAACAGATGAATGGATGGATGTGGTACACACACACACACATACACACACACACACACTGCAATACTACTCAGCCATAAAAAGAACAAAAATTTTGCAATTTGCAGCAACATGGATGGACTTGGAGGGCATTATGCTAAGTGAAATAAGTCAGACTGAGAAAGACAGATATGTATGATATCACTTATATATGGAATCTAAAAACTACAGCAAATTAGTGACTATAACCAAAAAGAAGCAGACTCACAGATACAAAGAAGAAACTAATGATTACCAGTGGTGGGGAGGGGAAGGGCCATATAGAGATGGGGCAGTGGGAGGTACAAACAGTTGGGTGAAAGACAGGCTACAAGGATGTACTGTATAACACAGGGAATATAGCCAGTGTTTTTTAATAACTGTAAATGGAGTGTAACCTTTAAAATAGTATAAAAAATTCATTCTTTCATTCCACAAATATTACTGAACATCAAGTACATACCAAGCACTGTTCTAGTGCTGGGGATAGAGTAGTGAACAAGCAGGCCTGATATATACCCTTGTGGAGCTTGAATTTACAATCCAGAAGATGTATATACAATAAACAAATAGACAAGAAAAATACAAATCATAAAATTTGACCAATTATTATGGAGGGGAAGAACCAACTAGAATATTTAGCCACAATGACATACTGTAGTGAAGTGAAATCCTTTCAAAATTTGCCTATCATCATAATTACTGGGGGAAAGGAAATATATAGATTCCAAGGTCCTTCCCTGAAAATCCTGATTAGTAGGCCTGGGATGGGGTGATCTGTATATTTTTTAACATATTTATTGGAGTATAATTGCTTTACAATGGTGTGTTAGTTTCTGCTGTATAACAAAGTGAATCAGTTATACATATACATATATCCCAATTTCTCCTCCCTCTGGTGTCTCCCTCCCAACCTCCCTATCCCACCCCTCTTGGTGGGCACAAAGCACTGAGCTGATCTCCCTGTGCCATACAGCTGCTTCCCACTAGCTACCTATTTTACATTTGGTAGTGTATATATGTCCAAGCCACTCTCTCACTTTGGCCCAGCTTACATTTCCCACTCCCCGTGTCCTCAAGTCCATTCTCTACATCTGTGTCTTTATTCCTGTCTGAACCTAGGTTCTTCAGACCTTTTTTTTTTAGATTCCATATATATGTGTTAGCATACGGTATTTGTTTTTCTCTTTCTGACTTACTTCACTCTGTATGACAGTCTCTATGTCCATCCACCTCACTGCAAATAACTCAATTTCGTTTCTTCTTACGGCTGAGTAATATTCCATTGTATATATGTGCCACATCTTCTTTATCCATTCATTTGTCAATGGACACTTAGGTTGCTTCCATGTCCTGATTATTGTAAATAGTGCTGCAATGAAAATTGTGGTACGTGACTCTTTTTGAATTATGGTTTCTCAGGGTATATGACCAGCAGTGGGATTGCTGGGTCATATTATAGTTCTATTTTTAGTTTTTTAAGGAACCTCCATACTGTTCTCAATAGTGGCTGTATCAATTTATATTCCCACCAACAATGCAAGAGGGTTCGTTTTTCTCCACACCCTCTCCAGCATTTATTGCTTGTAGATATTTTAACTATGGCCATTCTGACTGCTGTGAGGTGATATCTCATTTTAGCTTTGATTTGCATTTCTCTAATGATTAGTGATGTTGAGCATCCTTTCATGTGTTTGTTGGCAATCTGTATATCTTCCTTGGAGAAATGTCTATTTAGGTCTTCTGCCCATTTTTGGATTGGGTTATTTGTTCTTTTGATATTGAGCTGCATAAGCTGCTTGTATATTTTGGAGATTAATCCTTTAAGAGTTTGATAGTGTCTGTTCTTACATTTAGGTCTTTAATCCATTTTGAGTTTATTTTTGTGTATGGTGTTAGGGAGTGTTCTAATTTCATTTTTTTACATGTAGCTGTCAACGTTTCCCAGCACCACTTATTGAAGAGTTTGTCTTTTCCCCATTGAATATTCTTGCCTCCTTTATCAAACATAAGGTGACCACATGTGTGTGGGTTTATATCTGGGTTTTCTATCCTGTTCCATTGATCTATATTTTTGTTTTTGTGCCAGTTCCATACTGTGTTGATTACTGCAGCTTTGTAATATAGTCTGAAGTCTAGGAGCCTGATTCCTCCAGCTCCATTTTTCTTTCTCAAGATTGCTTTGGGATCTTTTGTGTTTCCATACAAATTCTGAAATTTTTTGTTCTAGTTCTGTGACAATGCCATTGGTAGTTTGAAATGGATTGCACTGAATCTGTAGATTGCTTTGGGTACTAGAATCATTTTCACAATATTGATTGTTCGAATCCAAGAACATGGTATATCTCTCCATCTGTTTCAATAATCTTTAATTTCTGTCATCAGTGTCATATTTTCGGCATACAGGTCTTTTGTCTCCTTCTTCTGGTTTATTCCTAAGTATTTTATTCTTTTGATTGTAATGATAAATGGGAGTGTTTCTTTAACTTCTCTTTCAGATTTTTCATCATTAGTGTATAGAAATGCAAGAGATTTCTGTGCATTAATTTTGTATCCTGCTACTTTACCAAATTCAGTGATTAGCTGTAGTACTTTTCTGGTAGCATCTTTAGGATTCGTTATGTATAGTATCATGTCATCTGACAACGTTGACACTTTAATTCTTCTTTTCCGATTTGGATTACTTTTATTTCTTTTTCTTCTCTGATTGCAGTGGATTAAACTCCCAAATCTATGTTGATTAATAGTAGTGAGAGTGTCTTTTTCCTGATTTCGTGGAAATGGTTTCAGTTTTTAACCATTGAGAATGATGCTGGCTGTGGGTTTGTCATATATGGGGCTTTTATTATGTTGAGGTAAGTTCCCTCTATGCCTACTTTCTGAAGGGTTTTTATCATAAATGGGTGTTGAATTTTGTTGAAAGCTTTTTCTACATCTATTGAGATGATCATATGGTTTTTATACTTCAGTTTATTAATATGATGTATCACATTGATTGATTTGTGTATATTGAAGAGTCCTTGCATCCCTGGGATAAACCCCACTTGATCATGGTGTGTGATCCCTTTAATGATTTCTTCCAGGTTGTCCATTTTATTGTCATATAGTTGCTTGTAGAAATCTGTCATAATCCTTTGTATTTCTTTTTTGTTTTTTTTTGAAATTTTGACTTTTATTTTATTTATTTTTTTATACAGCAGGTTCTTATTAGTCATCAATTATTAGTTGAGGATTTGTACATCTCTGTTCATCAGTGATATTGGCCTGTAGTTTTCTTTTTTTGTGACATCTTTGTCTGGTTTTGGCATCAGGGTGATGGTGGCCTCGTAGACTATGTTTGGGAGTGTTTCTCCCTCTGCTATATCTTGGAAGAGTTTGAGAAGGATAGCTGTTAGCTCTTCTCTAAATGTTTGATAGAATTCATCTGTGAAGCCATCTGGTTCTGGGCTTTTGTTTGTTCGAAGATGTTTAATCACATTTTCAATTTCAGTGCTTGTGATTGGCCTGTTTATATTTTCTATTTCTTCCTGGTTCAGTCTCAGAAGGTTGTGCTTTACTAAGAATTTGTCCATTTCTTCCAGGTTGTCCATTTTATTGTCATATAGTTGCTTGTAGAAATCTGTCATAATCCTTTGTATTTCTTTTTTGTTTTTTTTTGAAATTTTGACTTTTATTTTATTTATTTTTTTATACAGCAGGTTCTTATTAGTCATCAATTTTATACACATTAAGGTGAACATGTCAAACCCAGTTGCCCAATTCACCACACCCCCCCGCACCTCCCCCCCACCACGCTGCTTTCCCCCATTAGTGTCCATAGCTTTCTTCTCTACATCTGTGACTCAATTTCTGCCCTGCAAAGTGGTTCGTCCATACCATTTTTCTAGGTTCCACATATATGCGTTAAGGTATGAAATTTTTTTTCTCTTGCTGACTTACTTCACTCTATATGACAGTCTCTAGATCCATCCATATCTCAACAAATAACCCAATTTCATTCCTTTTTATGGCTGAATAATATTCCATTGTATATATGTACCACATCTTCTTTATCCATTTGTCTGTTGATGGGCATTTAGGTTGCTTCCATGACCTGGCTATTGCAAATAGTCTGGGCTTTTGTTTGTTCGAAGATGTTTAATCACATTTTCAATTTCAGTGCTTGTGATTGGCCTGTTTATATTTTCTATTTCTTCAGGTGATACCTCGTTGTAGTTTTGATTTGCATTTTTCTAGTAATTAGTGATGTTGAGGAGCTTTTCATGTGCTTCTTGGCCATCTGTATGTCTTCTTTGGAGAAATGTCTATTTAGGTCTTCTGCACATTTTTGGATAGGGATGTTTGTTTTATTAATATTGAGCTTCATGAGCTGTTTATATATTTTGGATATTAATGCTTGTTCCATTGATTCGTTTGCAAATATTTTCTCCCATTCTGAGGGTTGTCTTTTAATCTTGTTTATGGTTTCCTTTGCTGTGCAAAAGCTTTGAAGTTTCATTAGGTCCCATTTGTTTATTTATTTATTTTTTATTTCCCTTACTGTAGGAGGTGGATCAAAAAAGTCATTGCTGTGATTTATGTCATAGAGTGTTCTGTCTATGTTTTCCTCTAAGAGTTTTATAGTGTCTGTTCTTACATTTAGGTCTCTAATCCATTTTGAGTTCATGTTTGCGTATGGCATTAGGGAGTGTTCTAAGTTCATTCTTTTACATGTAGCTGTCCAGTTTTCCCAGCACCATTTATTGAAGAGACTGTCTTTTCTCTATTGTATACCCTTGCCTCCTTTGTCATAGATTAGTTGACCATAGCTGCATGGGTTTATCTCTGGGCTTTCTATTTTGTTCCATTGATCTATATTTCTATTTTTGTGCCAGTACCATATTGTCTTGATTACTGTAGTTTTGTAGTATAGTCCGAAGTCAGGAAATCTGATTCATCCAGCTCTGCTTTTTTCCCTCAAGAGTGCTTTGGCTATTTGGGGTCTTTTGTGTCTCCACACAAATTTTCAGATTTTTTGTTCTAGTTTTGTAAAATATGCCTTTGGTTATTTGATAGGGATGGCATTGAATCTGTAGATTGCTTTGGGTAGTATAGTCATTTTCACAATATTGATTCTTCCAATCCAAGAACATGGGATATCTCTCCATCTGTTGGTATCATCTTTAATATCTTTCATCAGTGTCCTATAGTTTTCTGCATACAGGTCTTTTGTCTCCCTAGGTAGGTTTTTACCTAGGTATTTTATTCTTTTTGTTGCAATGGTAAATGAGAGTGTTTCAGTAATTTCTCTTTCAGATTTTTCATCATTAGTTTATACGAATTCAAGATATTTCTGTGCATTAATTTTGTATCCTGCAACATTACCAAATTCATTGATTAGCTGTAGTACGTTTCTGGTGGCATCTTTAGGATGCTCTATGTATAGTATTATGTCATCTGCAAACAGTGACAGCTTTACTTCCTTTTTTCCAATTTGTATTCCTTTTATTTCTTGTCCTTCTCTGATTGCCATGGCTAGGACTTATAAAACTATGTTGAATAATAGTGGTGAGAGTGGACATCCTTGTCTTTTTCCTCATCTTGGAGGAAATGCTTTCAGTTTTTCACCATTTAGAATGATGTTTGCTGTGGGTTTGTCATTTATGGCCTTTATTATGTTGAAGTAGATTCCCTCTATGCCCACTTTCTGGAGAGATTTTTAATCATAAATTGGTGTTGAATTTTGTCAAAAGCTTTTTCTGCATCTATTGAGAAGATCATATGGTTTTTATTCTTCAATTTGTTAATACAGTGTATCACATTGATTGACTTCCGTATATTGAAGAATCATTGCATTCCTGGGATAAATCTCATTTGATGATGGTGTGTGGTCCTTTTAACGTGTTGTTGGATTCTGTTCGCTAGTATTTTGCTCAGGATTTTTCCATCTATATTCATCAGTGATATCGGTCTGTATTTTTTTTAAATTATATTTTTCTTGTTTTGGTATCCGGGCGATTGTGGCCTCATAAAATGAGTTTGGGAGTGTTCCTTCCTCTGCAATATTTGGAAGAGTTTGGGAAGGATGGGTGTTAGCTCATCTCTAAATATTTTACAGAATGCACCTGTGAAGCATCTGGTCCTGGACTTTTGTTTGTTGGAAGATTTTTGATCACAGCTTCAATTTCATTACTTGTGATTTCTCTGTTCATATTTTCTGTTTCTTCCTGGTTCAGTCTTGGAAGGGTATACCTTTCTAAGAATTTGTCCATTTCTTCCAGCTTTTCCATCTTATTGGCATAGAGTTGCTTGTAGTAGTCTCTTAGGATGCTTTGTATTGCTTTTCTAAGAATTTGTCCATTTCTTCCAGCTTTTCCATCTTATTGGCATAGAGTTGCTTGTAGTAGTCTCTTAGGATGCTTTGTATTTCTGGGGTGTCTGTTATAACTTCTCCGTTCTCATTTTTAATTTTATTGATTTGAGTCCTCTCCCTCTTTTTATTGATTAGACTGCCTAATGGTTTATCAATTTGGTTTAACTTCTCAAAGAACCAGCTTTTAGTTTTATTGATCTCTGCTATTGTTTTCTTTGTTTCTATTTCATTTATTTCTGCTCTGATCTTTATGATTTCTTTCCTTCTGCTAACGTTTGGTATTCTTTGTTCTTCTTTCTCTAGTTCATTTAGGTGTTACATTAGATTGTTTATTTGAGATTTTGCTTGTTACTTGAGGCAGGCTTGTATAGCTATAACTTCCCTCTTAGAACTGCTTTTATTGTGTCCCATAGGTTTTGGATCATCTTTTTTTCATTGCCTTTTGTCTCTAGGTATTTTTTGATTTCCTCTTTGATTTCTTCAATCATCTCTTGGTTATTTAGTAACGTATTGTTTAGCCTCCACGTGTTTGTTTTTTTTTAAATGTTTTTTCCCTGTAATTCATTTCAAATCTCATAGCGTTGTGGTCAGAAAAGACACTTGATATGATTTCAGTTTTCTTAAATTTACTGAGGCTTGATTTGTGACCCAAGATTTGATCTATCCTGAAGAATGTTCAATGCACACTTGAGAAGGAAGTGTAATCTGTTGTTTTTGGATGGAATGTCCTATAAATATCAATTAAATCTATCTTGTCTATTGTGTCTTTTAAAGCTTCTGTTTCCTTATTTATTTTCATTTTGGATGATCTGTTCATTTATGTAAGTGGGGTGTTAAAGTCCCTCACTATTATTGTGCTACTGTCGATTTCCTCTTTTATAGCCGTTAGCAGTTGCCTCATGTATTGAGGTGCTCCTATGTTGGGTGCATATATATTTATAATTGTTACATCTTTTTCTTGGATTGATCCCTTGATCATTATGTAGTGTCCTTCCTTGTCTCTTGTAACATTCTTTATTTTAAAGTCTTTTGTATCTGATATGAGTATTGCCACTCCATCTTTCTTTTGATTTCCATTTGTATGGAATATCTTTTTCCATACCCTCACTTTCAGTCTGTATGTGTCCTTAGGTTTGAAGTGGGTCTCTTGTAGACAGCATATAGATGTGTCTTGTTTTTCTATCCATTCAGCCAGCCTGTGTCTTTTGGTTGGAACATTTTATCCATTCACGTTTAAGGTAATTATTGATATGTATGTTCCTATGGCCATTTTCTTATTTGTTTTGGGTTTGTTTTTGTAGGTCTTTTTCTTCTCTTGTGTTCCCCACTTAGAGTAGTTCCTTCAGCATTTGTTAGAGATGGTTTGGTTGTGCTGAATTCTCTTAGCTTTTTCTTGTCTGTAAATCTTTTGATTTCTCCATCGAATCTGAATGAGATCCTTGCTGGGTAGAGTAATCTTGGTTGTAGATTCTTCCCTTTCATCACTTTAAGTATATCATACCACTCCCTTCTGGCTTGTAGAGTTTCTGCTGAGAAAGCAGCTGCTAACCTTATGGGTGTTCCCTTGTATGTTATTTGTCATTTTGCCCTTACTGCTTTCAGTAATTTTTCTTTTTCTTTAATTTTTTCCAATTTGATTACTATTTGTCTCAGCATGTTTCTCCTTGGCTTTATCCTGTGTGGGACTCTCTGTGCTTCTTGGAGTTGGATGGCTATTTTCTTTCCCATGTTGGGGAAGTTTTTGACTGTAATCTCTTTAAATATTTTTTGAGTCCTTTCTCTCTCTCTTCTCCTTCTGGGACCCCTATAATGCGAAAGTTGTTGCATTTAATGTTGTCCCAGAGGTCTCTTGGCTGTCTTCATTTTTTTTCATTCTTTTTTTCTTTTTCTGTTCTGCAGCAGTGAATTCCACCATTCTGTCTTCCAGGTCACTTATCCGTTCTTCTGCCTCAGTTTTTCTGCTATTGATTCATTCTAGTGTAGTTTTCATTTCATTTATTGTATTGTTCATCTTTGTTTGTTTGTTCTTTAATTCTTCTAGGTCTTTATTAAAATTTTCTTGCATCTTCTAGATCTTTGCCTCCATTCATTTTCCGAGGTCCTGGATCATCTTCACTATCGTTATTCTGAAATCATTTTCTGGATGGTTGCCTATCTCTTATTCTGAAATCTTTTTCTGGATGGTTACCTATCTCCACTTCATTTTGTTGTTTTTCTGGGGTTTTGTCTTTTTCCTTCATCTGGTACATAGCCCTCTGCCTTTTCATCTTGTCTATCTTTCAGTTAATGTGATTTTTTTCCACAGGCTGCAGGATTGCAGTTCTTCTTGCTTCTGCTATCTGCCCTCTGGTGGATGAGGCTATCTAAGAGGCTTGTGCAAGTTCCCGGATGGGAGGAACCTGCGGTGGGTAGAGCTGGCTGTTGCTCTGGTGGGCAGAGCTCAGTAAAACTTTAATCAGCTTGACTGCTGATGGGTGGGGCTGGTTTCCCTTCCTATTGGTTGTTTGGACTGAGGCAACACAACACTGGAGCCTACCCGGGCTCTTTGGTGGGGCCAATGGTGGACTCTGGGAGGGCTCCTGTCAAGGAATACTTTCTAGAACTTCTGCTGCCAGAGTCTTTGTCCTCATGGTGAGCCACAGCCACCCACCACCTCTGCAGGAGACCTTCCAACACTAGCCGGTAGGTCTGGTTCAGTCTTCCCTGGGGTCACTGCTCCTTCCCCTGAATCCCGATGCACACACTACTTCATGTGTGTCCTTCAAGAGTGGAGTCTCTGTTTCTCCCAATCCTGTCAGAGTCCTGCAATCAAATCCCACTAGACTTCAAAGTCTGATTTTCTAGGAAATCCTCCTCCTCTTGCCGGACCCCCAGGTTGG
This sequence comes from Physeter macrocephalus, assembly GCF_002837175.3. Taxonomy (NCBI): domain Eukaryota; kingdom Metazoa; phylum Chordata; class Mammalia; order Artiodactyla; family Physeteridae; genus Physeter; species Physeter macrocephalus. Next base: position 59,737,619 of record NC_041234.1, read on the forward strand.
GAAGCCTGACGTTTTGCTCAGTACCTTCACTCCAGTGGGTGGACTTCTGTGGTGTAAGTGTTCTCCAGTTTGTGAGTCACCCACCCAGCAGCTATGGGATTTGAGTTTTTTGTAATTGCGCCCCCCTACCATCTCATTGTGGCTTCTCCTTTGTCTTTGGATGTGGGATATCTTTTTTGGTGTGTTCCAGTGTCTTCCTGTTGATGATTGTTCAGCAGTTAGTTGTGATTCTGGTGTTCTTGCAAGAGGGAGTGAGAGCACGTCCTTCTACTCTGCCATCTTGCTTCGAAATCTCGATAATTTGTATTTCTAGAGAGTCAGTTGTTTCTTCTCCTTTTTCATTTCTAATTCTACTGATTTGAGTCTTCTCCCTTTCTTTCTTGATGAGTCTTGCTAATGGTTTATCAATCTTGTTTATCTTCTCAAGGAACCAGCTTTTAGTTTCATTGATCTTTGCTTTCGTTTCCTTCATTTCTTTATCATTTGTTTCTGATCTGATCTTTATGATTTCTTTCCTTCTGCTAACTTTCGGATTTTTTTATTCTTTCTCTAATTGCTTTAGGTGTAAGTTTAGGTTGTTTATTTGAGATTTTTCTTGTTTCTGGAGGTAAGATGTATTGGTATGAACTTCCCTCTTAGCACTACTTTTGCTGCATCCCATAGGTTTTGGGTTGTTGTGTTTTCATTGTCATTTGTTTCTAGGGATTTTTTGATTTCCTCTTTGATATCTCCAGTGATCTCTTATTTGTTTAGTAGTGTATTGTTTAGCCTCTATGTGTTTGTATTTTTTACAGATTTTTCCCTGTAACTGATATCTAGTCTCAATGCGTTGTGGTCAGAAAACATACTTGGAACGATTTCAATTTTCTTAAATTTACCAAGGATTGATTTGTGACCCAAGATATGATCTACCTGGAGAATGTTCCATGAACACTTGAGAAGAAAGTGCAATCAGTTGTTTTTGGATGGAATGTCCTATAAATATCAATTAAGTCCATCTTTTTTAATGTATCATTTAAAGCTTGTGTTTCCTTATATATCTTCATTTTGGATGATCTGTTCATTGGTTAAAATGGGATGTTAAAGTGCCCTACTATGATTGTGTTACTGTTGATTTCCTGTTTTATGGTTGCTAGTATTTGCCTTAGGTATTGAGGTGCTCCTATGTTGGGTGCATAAATATTTACAATTATTATATCTTCTTCTTGGATTGACCCCTTCATCATTATGTAGTGTCCTTCTTTGTCTCTTGTAATAGTCTTTATTTTAAAGTCTATTTTGTCTAATATGAGAATTGTTATTCCAGCTTTCTTTTGATTTCCATTTGCATGGAATATCTTTTTCCATCCCCTCACTTTCAGTCTGTATGTGTCCCTGGGTCTGAAGTGGGTCTCTTGTAGACAGCATATATATGGGTCTTGCTTTTGTATCCATTCAGCCAGTCTATACCTTTTGGTTGGAGCATTTAATCCATTTACATTTAAGGTAGTTTGTCGATATGCATGTTCCTATGTACCATTTTCTTAATTGTTTTGGGTTGTTATTGTAGGTATTTCTCTTCTCTTGTGTTTCCTGCCTAAAGAAGTTACTTTAGCATTTGTTGTAAAGCTGGTTTGGTGCTGCTGAATTCTCTTAATTTTTGCTTTTTTGTCAAGATTTTAATTTCTTTGTTGAATCTGAATGAGATCCTTGATGAGTAGAGTAATCTTGGCTGTAGGTTTTTCCCTTTCTTCACTTTTAATCTTTGATAGTTTGATTAATATGTGTCTTGGCGTGTTTCTCCTTGGATTTATCCTGTATGGGACTGTCTTCACTTCCTGGACTTGACTGACTATTTCCTTTGCCATATTAGGGAAGTTTTCCACTATAATTTCCTCAAACATTTTCTCTGTCCCTTTATTTTTCTCTTTTTCTTCTGGGACCCCTATAATTCGAATGTTGGTGTGTTTAATGTTGCCCCAGAGGTCTCTAAGACTGTCCTCAATTCCTTTGATTCTTTCTTTCTTTTTTCTGCTCTGCAGTAGTTATTTCCACTATTTCATCTTCCAGTTCACTTATCCGTTCTTCTGCCTCATTTATTCTGCTATTGATTCCTTCTCGAGGTAGTTTGTCGATATGCATGTTCCTATGTACCATTTTCTTAATTGTTTTGGGTTGTTATTGTAGGTATTTCTCTTCTCTTGTGTTTCCTGCCTAAAGAAGTTACTTTAGCATTTGTTGTAAAGCTGGTTTGGTGCTGCTGAATTCTCTTAATTTTTGCTTTTTTGTCAAGATTTTAATTTCTTTGTTGAATCTGAATGAGATCCTTGATGAGTAGAGTAATCTTGGCTGTAGGTTTTTCCCTTTCTTCACTTTAAATATGTCCTGCCACTCCCTTGTGGCTTGCAGAGTTTCTGTTGAAAGATCAGCTGTTAACCTTATGGGGATTCCCTTGTATATCATTTGTTGTTTTTCCCTTGCTGCTTTTAATATTTTTTCTTTGTATTTAACCTTTGATAGTTTGATTAATATGTGTCTTGGCGTGTTTCTCCTTGGATTTATCCTGTATGGGACTGTCTTCACTTCCTGGACTTGACTGACTATTTCCTTTGCCATATTAGGGAAGTTTTCCACTATAATTTCCTCAAACATTTTCTCTGTCCCTTTATTTTTCTCTTTTTCTTCTGGGACCCCTATAATTCGAATGTTGGTGTGTTTAATGTTGCCCCAGAGGTCTCTAAGACTGTCCTCAATTCCTTTGATTCTTTCTTTCTTTTTTCTGCTCTGCAGTAGTTATTTCCACTATTTCATCTTCCAGTTCACTTATCCGTTCTTCTGCCTCATTTATTCTGCTATTGATTCCTTCTCGAGAATTTTTAATTCCATTTATTGTGTTCTTCATCATTGTTTGTTTGCACTTTAGTTCTTCTAGCTCCTTGTTAAACGTTTCTTGTATTTTCTCTGTTCCATTTCTAAGATTTTGTATCATCTTTACTATCATTACTCTGAATTCTATTTCAGGTAGACGGCCTATTTCCTCTTCATTTGTTTGGTCTGATGGTTTTTTACCTTGCTCCTTCTTCTGCTGTGTGTTTCTCTGTATTCTCCTTTTGCTTAACTTATTGTGTTGGGGGTCTCCTTTTTGCAGGCTGAAGCTTCATAGTTCCCATTGTTTTTGGTGTCTGCCCCCAGTGGTTGAGGTTGGTTCAGTGGTTTGTGTCGGCTTCCTGTGGAGGGGATTGATGCCTGTGTTCTTGTGGATGAGGCTGGATATTTTCTTTCTTGTGGCAGGACCGCTGTTTTGTTTTGGGGGTGTCTGTGACCTTTTTATGATTTTAGGCAGCCTCTCTGTTAATGGGTGGGGTTGTATTCCTGTTTTGCTAGTTGTTTTACATAGGGTGTCCAACATTGTACCTTGCTGGTCGTTGAGTGGAGCTGGGTCTTAGCGTTGAGATGGTGATTTCTGCGAGAGCTTTCATTGGTTCATAGTACGTGGATATGGGATGTCTCTGTTGGACCAATGTCCTGAACTTGGCTCTCCCACCTCAGTGGCACAGGCCTTACACCTGGACGGAGCACCAAGACCATGTCAGCCACATGGCTCAGAAAAAAAGGGAGAAAAAAAGAAAGGAAGAAAAAAATAAAATAAAATTAAATTAAAATGTTATTAAAATAAAAAATAATTTTTAATAATTAAAAATATTATAAGGTAATAAAAAAGGAAAAACAAAGAAAGATAGAATGAAGAGAGCAACCAATCCAAAAAACAAACAAGCAATGTAACAAACGCTAAAAACTATACTAAAAATCAAACAAACAAACACAAAAAATGGACAGACAGAACCCTAGGACAAATGGTAAAAGCAAAGCTATGCAGACAAATCACACAAAGAAGCATACACATACACCATCACAAAAAGAGAATAAGGAAAACAAAATCTATATATAAGAGAAAAAAAAATTGGAAGAGGGCAACCAAATCAATAAACAAATCTACCAATGATAATAAACTCTAAATACTAAACTAAAATTAACTTAAAATCAGAAACAAGTTAGATCCAGAAGGCCAACCCAAAATCTACAGTTTCTCCCAAAATTCACCACCTCAATTTTGGGATCATTTGTTATGTAGTCAGGTATTCCACAGATGAAGGCTACATCAAATTGATTGTGGACATTTAATCCACTGTGTCTGAGGCTGCTGGGAGAAAGTCCCCTTTCTCTTCTTTGTTTGCACAGCTCCTGAGGTTTGGCTTTGGGTTTTGCCCTGCCTCTGTGTGTAGGTCACCTGAGGGTGTCTATTCTTTGCCCAGACAGGATGGTGTTAAAGTCACAGTTGTTTAGGGGTCTCTGGCTTGCTCAGCCCGGGGGGAGGCAGGGGTACGGAATGCAGGTTGAACCTGTGGTGGCAGAGGCTGGCATGATGTTGCAAGAGCTTGAGGTGCACCGTGTGTTCTCCTGGGGAAGTTGTCCCTGGATCATGGGACCCTGGTAGTGGCGGACTGCACAGGCTCCTGGGAGGGGAGGTGTGTATAGTGACCTGTGTTCGCACACAGGCTTCTTGGTGGCTACAGCAGCAGCCTTAACATTTCATGTCCGTCTTTGGTGTCTGTGCTGATAGGCTGCTCGTACCCATCTCTGGAGCTCATTTAGGCAGTGCTCTGAATCTCCTCTCCTCGAGTACCCTGAAACAATTGTCTCTTGCCTCTTAGTCAGGTCCAGATTTTTTTCCAGATTCCCTCCCAGCTAGCTGTGGTGCACTAGCCCCCATCAGTCTGTGTTCACACAGCCAACCCCAGTCCTCTGCCTGGGATCTGACCTCCAAAGCCAGAGCCTCAGCTCCCAGGCCCCACCTGCCCTGATAGGTGAGCAGACAAGCCTCTCAGGCTGGTGAGTGCTGGTCGGCACTGATCCTCTGTGCGGGAATCTCTCTGTTTTGCCCTCTGCACCCCTGTTGCTGTACTCTCCTCCATGGCTCCAAAGCCTCCCCCCTGCCCACCGCCTGTCTCCACCACTGAAGGGGTTTCCTAGTGTATGGAAACTTTTCCTCCTTCACAGCTCCCTCTCAGATGTGCAGGTCCCATTCTATTCTTTTGCCTCTGTTTTTCCTCTTTTCTTTTGCCCTTCCTAGGTACGTGGGGAATTTCTTGCCTTTTGGGAAGTCTGAGGTCTTCTGCCAGCATTCAGTAGGTGTTATGTAGGAGTTGTTCCACATGTAGATATATTTTTGATGTATTTGTGGGAAGGAAGGTGATCTCCACGTCTTATTCCTCCACTATCTTGAAGGTCCCCCCACCTTTCTTTTTGAGTCTTGTTAATCAGTATACTTTTCCTTTTTACACTCTGACATATGCCCGTCAAGCGTGTATAACTGTTGCCCTCAGAGAAGCTCATGTAGAAAAATATGTACAGGGTGATACATTAAGTAAGAGAGAAACATGCTGCACCTTAGGAACTGATCAATTCCAATTTCGGTACTTGCCAGAGGCTTTAGCTTTAACAAGATTCTGTATTTTTAAGAAATATGCAAAGTAATTCTTATGGCAAGGCATAGACTGGTGAAATGGAAATGAAAATAATGGTAGACTGGTTATAAAGAGATCTGGCCTCTAATCACTGACCAGCTGTGTGACCTTCGGTGAGCCATACTCCCATCTATCTACACTTTCCTTATATAAAATAAGAGTATGTTATTCAATATCAAGATGCCCACCAGCTTTAAGTCAATCTCCATGTTATATAATAGAGAGTTTACAATTTGTTTTCCATACACATTGGTGGTGGAGGGTTATATTTAATGCAAAAACAAGCTAAAAACAGTATAAGTGCAAAGCATTCTTCTATTTAAAGTCATTTCAAATTTAGCCATGATCCTTGGAAAATAAACGTAATCTAAACTGTAAAAACATACATCTGTTTTCCATGAAATTTACTTGTCTTTCAAAATGTATTTTAAACATTCAAACATGTGTTGTTTATATAAATATTTGACCATACAAGAGTTTGTTTTTACATATGTCCACTACAATGAAAACACAGATGGAAAGGGCAGGAATTAAACTGAATTGCAGAGAGATAGGGGAGGGAACAAACTTTTACGGGTGACTTATGGTGCTTTACACTTATTATCCACATACATTATCTCAAAACAACCCTCTGTTGTATTATGTCCATTTACTGTTAACTGAAGCACAGAGACTTTAAAAAATTTGACCATGCTAAATTGCAAATTCTGAGGGAGAGCTGCATTTTTCTCATGGCATCTTGAAGAGTTCTGGCACATAATAGGTGTTTGGTTTACCTTTCATGAATGAATAAGTCACTAAATAATAGGCACAAAACTGGGAAAACATTCCACATTAAAGAAATGTATGTACATAATATTCAATGAAATTAAAGGGAAATATACCAAATTTGCTTCCTAGAATTTTTTAGAAGTATAAGATATAACAAGGAAACATGAATCTAAAATTTCCACATTATTCCACAAGTAGTGGCTAACTAGACATCTTGAGGCAAAGTTCATTTTGATGATCAATAACTAGAAGGTCTATTAGACTTTAAAACATCTACATAGTTTCTACCACAATCTTAGGAATATATTTATGTGGCAAACATATTATTATTTGCAGTTTATCTAATATTACAAAAGAGGTCCTATTACAACACATAACCTTTTCAAAGTTTCTTTCTGCTGTGGGCATGCTGCATTTTGGAAAACCACTCAAAATAAAAAGATAGTAAGCAGTTCACTATTCTTTCCTCTAGTAGAAGTTTTAACAAGCCATAAGCAAGAAGAAAATGGTAATATTTCTTTCTTTTTCTGTATATTAGTATTTTCTATGGGGATAAAGATTTCTGCACAGTATCCATGGCTTTGACCATTTTTCACCTCAGTTATGCTTAAAACTCCTTTATATCAAATAGAATCCTAGTGAGGAACCCTGTGGTTATCTTATCTTTCATTTTGGAAGAGTATGTTTTTAGTAATACTCTGTCTCTGTGTCCTCTCTCCTGCAATATGGGGTCTCAAGGAACACTTACAGCAGTCTGTGGAGCCTGAAAGCTGCTGTCATAGCACATGGAGTTTATTAGTATCAGTGGCAGATTGAATAAGAGCAAAAATGAAAAATACTCAGTAAAAAAGTTGGAAGATAAATTTGAGGATATCTTACTGAAAGTATAGCAAAAGAACAAACAGATTGAATATGGAAATCTCAGGGTAACAGTTGTGCTCCAGGTGCAGAGTAACCAATTCAGGTTGGAGCAGATCAGAAGTTCCAGGAAAATTTCTTTAAGATGATAAAATTGCTGCACTACCAAATGTGTATGAATGTATTGAAAGGAGGTATGTACAACTGGGGAAGGTTTTGAGGATAAATTAGTAGAAGTACCTAGAAAATTAAGCAAGCAAACATACAAAAACCAAAACCTGTGTAAATAAAGAACTCCAAGGAAACAATATAATAGTATGCAGAAAAGGACAAAAAATAATATTATACCACACAAGTCAAATGTGTAAAGCATTTACATAGTCATAATAATGTTAACACCGAATATCAAACTAACCAAAATTATGGAATAATTATATTGTGAGGATAAGAGGAGAAGAAGTACGCATGCAAGTAAAAGGATCAATAAAGAGATTTTTTGTTGTTGTTGTTGTTGTACGCTGGCCTCTCACTGTTGTGGCCTCTCCTGCTGCGGAGCACAGACTCCGGACCCGCAGGCTCAGCGGCCATGGCTCACGGGCCCAGCCGCTCCGCGGCATGTGGGATTTTCCCGGACTGGGGCACGAACACATATCCTGCATCGGCAGGCGGACTCTCAACCACTGTGCCACCAGGTAAGCCCAAGAGATCTTGAAAGAGTTAGAAAAAATGCCTTGCATTTCATAGTCAAAAATCAATCAACAATGCCTAACACTGAAAAATCAAGAAGTAGTTATATAAACAGATAGATGAGACAGCTAGGTGTTCCCCAATATCTTTCTCCCTCTTCCAATAATAACTGAAAGTTTAGCTGGGCACATGACTCCCTACAATATAACTACATTTGCATCTTCTCTTGTAGTTAGGTATGACCATGTGACTAATCTTTAGCCAGTGGGATTTAAGTGAATGTGTCTTGTGGCAGTTTCTGGGAATCCCTTTTAAAAGATAGCTAGTACACACTTTTTGTCCCTTCTTTCTCCCCATCTCTGTCATGCTGCCTGGACTGTAAATGCCATAATTTTGGACCTTGAGGACCAGGGCTACATCATAGGGATGGCAGAAAGGAAGATGGAAGGCATTAGAGTCTGTTGAGGACTTCACAAGGCAGAATGGCCATGCCAGCTCTGGAATTGTACATGGAATTGAAATATCTTGTTTAAGCCACTGTTATTTTGAGTCTTTTTGTTATTCACAGCAAAACCTAATTCTAATTAATATACCACATTTTTCAGATGGTGGTAAGTACCAAAGGAATCATCTAAAAGAGTAGAAAGTAGTTGAATATGGCTATCGGGAAATGGTAGGAGGAGAGGAGTAAAGAATGTTGGTTTTGTAGCAAGTTCTAAAGAACTTAACCCCTTAAGCTATATGCATGTATAACTGATATAAAGAAACATTAAAAACAACCATGACAACAAAAACACATGCTCTGTATTTCCCTAATTGTGGTTTTTGCTTAGGCTCCTCATACCATGATGCCACTCCAATTCCTCTTCAGTCATTTATATTCTTTTGTCACCCTTTTTGCTAGACTTTAAGCTCCTTAGAAATAGGACAAGTGTCGAATGCATTTCTAGTTCCCTGTTCGTGTATATAACACATAGCATGCTCAGTAAATACAGGATTTTATTTGATTTCTCATCTGAATCCTAAAAAAATAAAAAGCACAGCTCTGGACAGGGCAGTATTTATTTTGAGAATACTATTTATTTTGAGAAATGTGCTCTATGATTTCTCCCTATATTTCTCCCTCTTTCTTCATGTATGTATGAGAAAATACTTTATTTCTTCCTCTGGACAAGTTCTGCGTTTTGTCTTTTTTCTTTAATAGTACTTCATTCTTGATTTTCTGTAATGATCCTCCAGTGTGAGCTGAATCCTACTTATACTTGCTCACAAGAGCCAATTGTTAGCATCTCTTTTGAACTCTGCATTGAATGAGCCATGGAATCAGCCATGGCAGGAATCTTTATATCATAGAAATCAACAAATGTTATAAATCAGGGCTTTTTTTTTCTTTAAAAAGCTGATTGTTAAATACCAGCACATTTATGCCACTATCTAAATCTTATACAAGTATCTTTTAAATGGAATGTAAACTACAGTTCCCACGACTGATCAATATAATTTTTCAATCTATCATTCATTATATAATGTGTGAGATGTACAGTACTCTTCCATTATCTGAGTGAATGCCTGAAACCAGGGATAGTATCAAACGCTATATATACTATGTTTTTTTTCTATACACACACTTACAATAAAGTTTAATTTATAAACTAGGCACAGTAAGAGAATATTCGAGTTGCTAGCATCACTACTCTTGAGATATGGGGCAATTATTAAGTAAAATAAGGGTTACTTGAACACAAGCACTGAGATACCATGACAGTCAATCTGATAACTTAGATGGTTACTAAGTGACTAATGGGTGGGTAGCATATACAGCATGAATACGCTGGAGAAAGGGATGATTCACATCCTAGGATGGAGCAGGAGGATAAAAGATCTATCATGCTACTCCAAACAGAGCACAAATGAAAACTTATGAGTTGTTTGTTTCTGGAATTTTCCATTTAGTATTTTCAGACTGCAGTTGAGCACAGGTAACTGAAATTGCAGAAAACAAAACCACAGATAAGGGGGGAGTACTGTATTTCAGATCACCTCATGCAATTTTATGAGACTGATGTGCTGCCAGCTGCGCTAAGAGGGCAGATATCTCATGCAATTTTAAAAACAGTGTTATCGAGATATATTTAACATGCCATACAACTCACTCATTTAATGTGTACAGTGAAAAGATTTTTAACATATTCACAGAGTTGTGCAACAATTACCACTAGCTAATTCCAGAACATTTTCATCATGCCAAAAACAAACCCTATACCCATTAGCAGTCACTCCCCATTCCTCCTTCCCCCCAGCCCCTGGCAACCACTAATCTACCCTCTGTCTCTATAGATGTGCCTATTCTGGACATTTCATATAAATGGAACTATAAAATATGCATTCTTTTGTGACTGGCTTCTGTCACTCGGCATAATGTTTTTAAGATTCATCTATTTTGTAGCATGTTTCAGTATTGCATTCCTTTATATGGCTCTATAATATTCCACTATATGCATATATCACATTTTGTCTATTCATTCACTTGATGAACATTTTTTCCCACATTTTTGTTATTATGAATAATGCTGTTATGAACATCCATGTATAAGTTTTCTTTAAACAACAAATATTTGTCTAGATCAAGGCACCAGTAGACCTGGTGTCTGGTGAGAGTCTACTTCCTGGCTTGTAGACAGCCAACTTCTCCGTGTGTCCTCACAGGGCCAAGAGAGAGAAAGAGAGATGTGGCTCTTTTCATTATGGCATTAATCCCATCTTGAGGTCCTCAGTCTCAGGAGCTAATTTAACCTAATTACCTTACAAAGGCCCCACCTCCAAATATCATCATATTGTGGATTAGGGTTTCAACATCTGAATTTGGAAATGACACAAACAATAAGTCCACAGTAGTAATATTTACCGAATATTCACTAATTAAAGACAAAACTGGCAATGTGATTTCTACTTTTTTCACTGAGATCACACTGCATAAGATCAAGTTAAATTTGAAGGTTCAATGAAAGGAAGAGCTTATTTGTGAACTACCCAAACAAGTGTGATAATTTTTGCTAAGATTAAAACTTTTCATATCAATAAAAATGATTATTTTATACACTTTTCTAACATGAATCAATGTGCAGATTGTAGCAGTAATCACCAGTTCTATATACAAGGATTTCAAAAATTATAAGAAAAATTTGAAGGATACTTTGTTGATATTCATAAGCTTAGAGTTTCCTTTCAATTTATAGTATGCCTTTTTGATTTTCATGTTAATGATGGTAAGTTGACACAAGAATTGGCAGTTTTATCTAATTTGAATAGATATAATTTTGAAATTGATAAACTTTTGCTTCAAAGTCAAATCAAATTTTCTTTAAAAAGATGAATTGATGTTCACACTCAAGAGAGATTTACCTCATTCTGTATAAGGTAGCATCACGAGATGCATCCAATTTGCTCTCCATAAAAACTCATCAAGGTTACATTATCGGTACTTGAACTCTGCAGCTACCTCCAGCAAGGGTGGCAAGGGTGTCTTATTGTGTGTGTTGCTTATAATCAGAAAGAATAACATCATCAAGTTCAAAACTTTTATTCCTGGAGGCCATTAAAGTTCATCTTTTTGTTTTCATGAGGCATCACCCTCAAGTGTGTTCTGGGGAGCACTGATTCCTGGGGGTACAAATAGGTGTTAACAGGAAAAAGCAGAATTGTTTTGGGAACAAATAGACTGGAGAAACACTTGGTTATGGAAAGTTAATAAATTTCATTACAGCAGAACTTCACAGAGCCTTGGAGTATGTTGATACTTATACTAATCTCCTGGGGGCATGGGAAATGTATAGTATTAAGTGTAGTATTAAGTGTTTTCCTAAGTAATTTGGACCTGGCTCCCTGAAGGGACCAGTGATCCTTAGAACATATTCACTTCTCATTTCTTTCACCCCAGTGAAGCAGGTAATTTGTTCTCTCTCTCTCTTTCTCTCTCTCTCTCTCTCTCTTTTTAAAAGCTGTGAACACTGAATTTTAGAGAGTGACACTGAAAGTTTTCCCATTAGTTACTGGTTGAGCTGTGAATGCTGTCACCATAATATTAAAGCGTTAATTGAAATTCCACCTTGTATTATATATAGAATTAACAATTTCTGACCATTATGAATAATGTCTCTTAACATAGATGAATATTTTTATTGTTTCTTTGGTCCCTAGTTTACGTTTGTAGTACCATAGAACCACTTGAAGTAATATGATATAGAAACTTTTTGCCAATTCTCAAAACAAGTTAATGTTAATTATGTAACATGTAGTAGAGAGGCCATTAGTGGAGAATGCCAAAACCTCCAAACAAAGCAAATATACTGTCTTTTAAAAATTATATGACAGAAGAATATCTCTCATTATTACATGCTGACCAAGTTTTGTAGTGTAAGTTCCCCATTGTTAGAAGCCCTTGTAATAATCTTTCATTAAAACTAAAGATAATGTTAATTTTACAGGACACACTTCTTTTTTTAAAAATTGAAGTATAGTTGATTTACAATGTGTTAATTTCTGCTGTATAGCAAAGTGATTCAGTGTTTTATATATATATATATATATATATATATATATGCACATTCTTTTATATATTCTTTTCCACTATGGTTTATCACAGGATATTGAATACAGTTCCCTGTGCAATACAATAAGGCCTTGTTGTTTATCTCTTCTGTATATAATAGTTTGCATCCGCTAACCCCAAACTCGCACTCCATCCCTCCCCCATCCCCCACCCTTGACAACCACAGGTCTGCTCTGTATGTCTGTGAGTCTGTTTCTGTTTTGTAGGTAGGTTCATTTGGTGAGGACACACTTCTTAAATAACAAAACCAAGGACCTTGTGTCTCTCTTTGGAAACGAAGGGTAATGTTCTACTTTGTCAATCTTGATCAATAAAACATTATTATAGAAACACAGAGAGTTCTAGCTAGATCCTTCTAAAGGAGTCTGGTGATTTCCCAGGGACTTTTGAATGGTCATTTTTAGAAGATCACGAAGTTTGATTCAACAATACCCCAGTGCTGGTGCATTGATATTGCTGACTAATTATTGGGGGATCTAGTTATCCTTTCTTTTCTTGATAGACATTATACCAGTTAGTGATTTTCTTTTGGAATTCACAAAGCTCAAGTGGTAATGTAAGGTCCAGAACTGACCTGCTTATAACTTCAGTGAATGATTTACCGTCCATGTGTCTTATTTTCAGTAATCAGGCAACATCAGATACCATTATGTACTAAAACTTGTATAAAAATATTGTTGGATAGAAAGAAAGTACCATTTCATGGTTGTTTTCCTCTTGTATGATTTATCTCTTCAAGTAGAGCAAGAACTAAGATTTACATTTTCATTCTAGCCCTATGGTGACTAGAATAGTAAATGATATCCTATATATTTGATTAATACTTGATATATCAGTTAGTTTTAATTATTTATTAGCAACATTTGTATCTGAAAGGTGTGACCTTGTTCTTCTATACCTCATAGGACTATTTCAAAGAAAAAATAAAATATCGCAAATGTGAAGACACTTAAAGCAATGACCCCTTAACTGATGTCCTTGTGTAATGTCAGTCTTTTGAAAAAAGTGTTCTGTAGTCATATATGTTGAAATGATGATGCATAATTCTACACCTCTCTCTTCAAGCACATTTTGAAAGCTCTGAATGAACTGTATTATCTGCAATAAAGAAACAAGCTGCTCTGTCTGAATAACAAAAAAAATTATGAATTGATGTTATCAATGTAGATGTAAACACTAAAGGAAATACCCTTTTTTTTAACTTGATGCAATTATTAGAAACATTTTAAGTATGTTTGCAACAATTTAGTTATGTGACTCTACAGTCAGGAAGTAGCCTTGGGGGGATTGGTTCCAAGACCCATAGGGGATACCAAAATCCACAGATACTCAAGTCCCATAGTTGGCCCTCCATACGAGAGATTAGAGTATAAGTTTTTGAGTGGCCATACTTTTCATTTCTTTTGTGTGTATACCTAAGAATGGAATTGCTGTCATATGATAACTCTATGTTAAACATTTTGAGGACTATTTTCCAAAGTGGTTAAAACATTTTATATTTTCACCAGAAGTGTATAATGGTTCCAATTGCTCCACATCCTGGCCAACACTTATTACCTGTCTTTCTTATTATAGCCATCATAGTGGGTGTTAAGAGGTATCTCATTTTTGTTTTGATTTCCATAATGACAAATGATGTTGAACATATTTTAGTGTATTTATTGGCCAATTGTACATCTTCTTTGGAAAAATGACTATTCTAATCTATTGCCCATTTTTAAATTGCATTATTTCCCCTTTTTATTATTGATATGTAAGAGTTATTTACAGATTCTGGGTAAGATCCTTATCAGATATATGATTTGAACATATTTCCTCCAATTCTGTGGGTTATCTTTTTCACTTTATTGATGGCATTGTTTAAAGCATCTCATACAATTTTTTAAATTAATTTTTATTGGAGTATAGTTGATTTATAATGTTGTGTTAGTTTCAGGTATGCAAAAAAGTGAATTAGTTATACATATATCCATTCTTTTTCAGATTCTTTTCCCATAGAGGTTATTACAGAATATCGAGTAAAGTTCCCTGTGTTACAGAGTAAGTCCTTTTTAGTTATCAATTTTATATATAGTAGTGTGTATATGTTAATCCCAATCTCCTAATTTATCACTTCCTGCCACATTTTCCCTTTGGTAACCATAAGTTTGATTTCAAGATCTGTGAGTCTTTCTCTTTTGTATATAAGTCCATTTGTATCATTTTTAAAATTAGATTCCACATATAAATGATATCATATGCTATTTGTCTTTCTCTGTCTGACTTACTTCACTTAGTGTGATAATCTCTAGGTCCATTCATGTTGCTGCAAATGGCATTATTTCATTCTCTTTTTATGGCTGAGTAATATTCCATTGTATATATGTACCACATCTTCTTTATCCATTCTTCTGTTGATGGACATTTAGGTTGCTTCCATGCCTTGGCTACTGTAAATAGTGCTGCAGTGAACATTGGGGTGTATGTATCTTTTTGAATTTTGGTTTTCTCTGGATATATGCCCAGGAGTGCTGGATCATATGGTAGCTCTATATTTAGTTTTGTTTTTTTTTTTGCGGTACGCGGGCCTCCCACTGTTGTGGCCTCTCCCGTTTCAGAGCACAGGCTCCGGACACGCAGGCTCAGTGGCCATGACTCACGGGCCTAGCTGCTCCATGTCATGTGGGATCTTCTCGGACTGGGGCACGAACCCGTATCCCCTGCATCGGCAGGCAGACTCTCAACCACTGCGCCACCAGGGAAGCCCTATATTTAGTTTTTAAAAAACTTCCATACTGTTCTCCATAATGGTTGTACCAATTTACATTCTCACTAACAGTGTAGGAGGGTTCCCTTTTCTCTACACTCTCTCTCCAGTATTTACTGTTTGTAGATTTTTTGATGATGGCCATTCTGACCAGTGTGAGGCATTTTTCAGAGAACTAGAGCAAAAAAATTTAGAATTTGTATAGAAACACAGAAGACCCCAAATAGCCAAAGTGATCTTGAGAAACAAGAATGGAGCTGAAGGAATCAGGCTGACTTCAGACTATACTACAAAGCTACAGTAATCAAAAGAGTAATCAAAACAGTACGGTACTGACACAAAAACAGATACATAAATCAATGGAACAGGACAGAAAGTCCAGAGATAAATCCATTCACCTATGGTCAACTAATCTATGACTAAGGAGGCAAGAATATACAATGGAGAAAAGACAATCTCTTCAATAAGTAGTGCTGGAAAACTGGACAGCTACATGTAAAAGAATGAAAATAAAACACTCCCTAACACCATATAAAAATAAACTCAAAATGGGTTAAAGACCTAAACGTGAGGCCAGGCACTATAAAACTCGTAGAGGAAAGCACAGGCAGAACACTCTATGACATAAATCACAGCAAGATCCTTTTTGACCCACCTCCTAGAGAAATGGAAATAAAAACAAAAATAAACAAATGAGACCTAATGAAACTTAAAAACTTTTGTACAGCAAAGGAAACCATAAACAAGATAGAATGGGAGAAAATATTTGCAAATGAAGTGACTGACAAGGGATTAATCTCCAAAATATACGAACAGCTCATGCAGCTCAATATGAAAAAAAAACCAAGCCAACTAAAAAATGGGCAGAATCTCTAAATAGACATTTCTCCAAAGAAGACATACAGATGGCCAAAAAGCACATTAAAAGATGCTCAACATCACTAATTAGAGACACTCAAACCATAAAACTTTTTAAGGCTTTCATTTATGACACTCATCAACCATAACATGAAAATTATTGAAAATGCCTTACCCGAACTATTTCACAGTCAACATTCAATTCAGTTGCAACTGCTTCAATCTTCTCTCTACAAACAGAGCCAAGGCTGGTCATGCCATTGTCCCAGTACTTCTTAAGGGTGGCTAAGTCTTGGTCACTGAACTGAGTGCGATCTTGTAGCTGTAAAAAACATTTTTAAAAATTAGAATACTCAAAGGAAGAATATTAAATCATCAGAGTGATATGTGCTAGGTTACTTTCAACACATAAATTAATTTCACAATTCTTACTGTGTGTTCCCCCTTCCTGAAATGGGCATTATCATGGTATTTATTACTATGACATGAAAGTGTGCTAGAATAAAATGAGTAAAAAAATTTACTTGATAACAATTAAGCAATGTTGACTTAAAATGGTTGTAGTCACACAAATAATACATATTAATTGTAGAAAATACAGATATATTTAAAAAGAAGAGAATTTAAATCACTAACAATCCTGGAAATTACACTTGTTAATTCTAATATATGTTCTTTCAAACTTTTTTCTATAATACATATATTCACATTCACGCTACATATATTTTAAAAATACCAGAGTCAGGATCATGTCACAGTGTTGTCTTTTGATAAATTAACCTAGATTTACCATAGATAGGCTCCTACTAATGTTATAATTAATTATAAGACTAAATAAGAGAAATGTAATAAGATATGTAATAAGATAATGTTGTTTTAAAAGAACAATCATATTTATGGCTTCAGAAAGTTTCAGAAAAAACCCATCCTTTTTATTCTTAGGGTTTTTTTAAAACAATAAACTATGAACTTTATATATTGTTTGAATTCAACGAATCCTGGAGGCATCCCTAGGAAATAAATTAGAAGCATGATAGAATAATGACCTCTATTTGTGAATAAGGAGTCATGAAAAGAAAGGTCAAAGGACTTATTCAACAGGGCGCAGAGAGACCATAGCAGAGCTAGAAGTAGAAATATATCTGATTATTTTCTAGTAGCTTTATCCCTATGGTGTCTCCAATTATCTCAAGGGGTGGTAAAAAATATGAATATTAACTTTAATTAAAAATATAGGGACTTCCCTGCTGGTGCAGTGGTTAAGAATCTGCCTGCCAATTCAGGGGACATGGGTTCGAGCCCTGGTCCGGGAGGATCTCACATGCTGTGGAGCAACTAATCTGCAAGCCACAATTACTGAGCCCATGTGCCACACTACTGTAGCCCCCGTGCCTAGAGCCTGTGCTCCGCAACAAAGAGAAGCCACCGTAATAATAAGCCCGCACACCTCAACCACAACAAAGAGTAGCCCCCGCTCGCCACAACTAGAGAAAGCCCGTGCACAGCAACGAAGACCCAATGCAATCAAAAAATAAATAAATTTATATATATATATATATATATGCTGTTGAGGGGATATGGGGATATATGTATACATATAGCTGATTCACTGTTGTACAGCAGAAACTAACACACCATTGGAAAGCAATTATACTGCAGTAAAGATGTTAAAAAATAAAAAGGAAAACAAAAGAAAAATGCTGACACGTGGAAGAAGTTCTGCAAGAATGTATAATAACGAAGTATATATAGGGTAAACAGAAGATTTTCACTTTCTAAGTTCAATATTGTTTAAAAAATTTAATAGGAACCTTTATGACCAAAATTTTAAATAAAAATAAAATTTGAAAACTAAGTATCTATATCTATATCTATCTATCTATCTACTGCAAAACCCTGTATGTGTATGTATGTGTTTGTGATGAAACAATGTGGTGAGAGCGAGAATGAGAGAGAGAGAAAGCCTGTGAGACTGAATGAATTGAGGACAAAAGTGGCAAATCATGATGGCATGAGATGTGATGTTCTGTTGCTGCCTTCTACCTAAGAATAAATGATCTGGTCCCACAGAGATGTTAGACTTCAAAGCCTTCCTAGACATAAACTGCTTTCAATGTTTCCTTCCTAACTGAAATTTAAAATGGAACCCTCTCCTAAATTAGATACAGGTAACAACAGAAAATAATGTACACAACACATAAACCATGACTTAAATAAGAGTTATCATAACTAAAATAGATACAATACTAAACAAGAGGTACAAATTTGTTTTAAAGCTACAATCTTTTGAAAAGAAATTTTAGCTATCAGGAGGAAAAACAATATATGAATTCTCAGTTTACCACCACGAAAGTGAAGTTAGATTGTACAATTAGCATGTGTCTTTTCATAAGACATATAGTACAGTTTTTCTTTGAGTGTGTGTCAATCAATTTCCTTACCACCTAGATCTGTTCTCCTCCCAGTTAAAAAAAATAAAAAACCTGATAAGTAACATTTATTACAAGTACTGGTACTAAATTACATGTTTCCAATAAAAGATCAAAGCATGCCATCCAAGTTTTTTTTTAATCAGGTGAAATAACCCTCAAGTTATAATATTTATAACATAAAAATCTCATTACATGTCCCTCCTATATTGATTGTACAATAGTTGTGGAGCTAAAATTCTCAAAGCAAAACTAAGAGCAAAATAAATGGTAGTAAGTTTCTAGGTAGATTCAAATAATTAACAGGCAGCATAAATATTCCCATATTTTTCCATTGAACCAAATTCTCCACGATAAGCTAGCCTACATTATTGTCAAACTGGAAGGAATAATGAACAGAACACTGAACACACTGAGCCAATTAATTTGTAATTCATTTAGAGAACATCCAAAGCTGATTCATCCCTTAAATTGAACTAAATAAAAGCTGATTTGATTTGTTAGAAATGTTCTGCATTAGCAATGCTGAAGGCAACTTATTATGACAACGCCTGATAAGTAGAAGCTTATGGGGGAAAGGGCAGTTATTTTTAAAGCTCCTAAGAGCATATTTTAACTAAGAAAATAAATAAGGTAATAAAAATCAACTAACATTAAAACTGAATACTCATTTAATGAAGAAAAAAAAATGTGGACACTTAAAGGAGAAGGTGAATTCTTCCCGGAGGAGCCTGAAGTTGAAATCAGTTTTGTCTCTCTATTGAAATCTAAAGCCACTTTCACTTTACAAGACATCCCTCAGCCTTAACTGCTGACTTAAGTGAGGGAGACATATTAGTCAATTATCTTGCTGATTTTGTGAAGAGTAACATTCCAGTAACCCTGGAAATCTAGGTGAAAGCTGAGGTTTGGCCCATGTGAGAAGACAATTGCTTTGATTTCACCTGGATTATATTGTAACACAATAGAAAAAAACCTTCTGGCCTCTTCACCAGCCTCAAGGACACTTCTAGGAATTTAGTTCTTTTATTTTTCTCTTAAAAATAAAACTAAGTGACAAAACTCTGATATTGGGGAGTAGAGTTTCCTGTTTTAAGTATGTATCTTAGTTAAATGTGGAACTGAATTATATATTTGTACTTAGAAGTAACCTTTTTGAAGTGACAACTATTAAAAAATTTCTAGCTCAATTAGCACTTCCTTCACCTTACTCCCTCAGTTTTCCATATGCTGTGCACTACTCTGCCTTATCCCAATCATCAGTCCAGATATTAACCCATGCTGAGATTTCAAACTTGTTTTGTGAAAGCTTGTTCATTTTTCCACTAGACAATGGGCTGCTTAATAGCAGGTATCATGCCTTTTTACTTTTATTTTCATTGTAAAAATAAAAGTAATTACGCACTTGATTAAAAAAAAAAGTCAAACAATTAGAAAGGTATAAAATGAGCTACAGTTTCTCTCCTTCCTTAGTTACAAACTCCCAATCCTGACACCAAAGGCAACCACTCTCAATAGTTTCCTGGGTAACTTTCCAGGGTAAAAATGCATATACACTCAGAAAAAAAATTGATGATACTATAACTTAATTTTTTTCACTTCGTATATCTTGAAGATCTTTCTATATCATCACATACAGATATACTTCAGTCTTTTTAACTGCTACATTGTGCTCCATCATATGGACACTATACAATTTACTTATGTAATTGTTATCTAATATTTTCTAATTATATTATCTAATTTAGTTATCTAATGGTGAACATTTAGGTGGTTTTCAGTTATTGTTATTAAAATAAATGCTGAAATGGACATTCTGGTACCTATATCTTGCTTTATATTTGCAATTATATATGATGGGAAATTCCAAGCCATATATTTGTATCACCTCCACTTCTTCCAGTTGACAAGGAAGGGATTCCTGCTTAGAGTTATGGGGATTGATAAACAACTCATTCCCATCACTAGAGAGATGAAATCAACAGTAGTGTATTAGTCACATATACTCACAACCTATAAGAGGAGAATACTGTATGCCATGCAGGGCCATAGGGTAATTCTACTTGGAAACAGAATGAACAAGCAGAGGCTGTGATGTAACCCCTAGGCATGGTGAAATCTCTGTTTCCCACTGGAGAATGTGATTGACTTGTTTGAATCATTATGTGGGCTAGCAGGGAACTGAAGCTTGCTATTCAGGGATAAGCAGCCACTGTGCCTGGTCCCCATGCTAAGGGGAGTTGTTTGGATATGGTACTTTATCTTCAGGAACACGATGGTAAGGGGAACTTGTGATTGGGCCATCATTCAAGACCCTCTCGGCTTTCCCCAGATGTCAAGACACATATAGTATGGGGACGTAATTTTAGGTCTTATACCACAAAATGGAATTGGTTGGCCAAAGAGTATGTGCATTTATTTAATTTTCTTTTTTGTAAATATAGACAAATTGCCTGGACAAAGGCTGAAATGTATGATAGTCCTTATTTTCCTATACGTTTATCAACGCTAGGTATTATCCAACTTTATAATTTTTTGCTAGTTTAGTGAAAAATGGTATCGTGCTGTTTTGATTTATATTTCTTTAAGAAAGACCAAGCGTTTTTATATGCTTATTAGTCTTATTTTTCTGAGAAATGCTTTTCTTTCTTACTTATTATTTTTAAAAAATTTGTATACCCTTAGTGACCAGAACTGTGCTAAACATGTTAGATATCTTTTTTGTAAACAATGATATTTTTAATCATATGAAATACATTTTCTATGATTAGCAATGCATTACCCTTTTAAACTGTATGATTGAAAAAAATGTATGCTTTACAGATATATTATTCCATTCAATTTACTTATTGATACATTACCTACCCCCAGTGAAAATGTCTTCTTATCTATAAGAGATTGAATATGGGGTCCTCATAAAGAATACTCTTTCGTGACTTCTGGGTGGAAATTTAAAACTAATTTTTTCCAAATTGTGATAAAACACACTAATATAAGATGTACCATTTTAACTATTTTTAAGTGTACAATTCAGTAGTGTTAAATACATTCACATTGTTGTGCAACCAATCTCCAAAATTTTTCATAGCCATTAAACAACAACTCCTATTTCCTCATCTCTCCAGCCACTGGCAACCAGCATTCTACTTTCTGTTTCTATGAGTTTGAATACTCCAGATAACTTATCAAAGTGGAACAATACAGTACTTGTCTTTTTGTAGCTGATTTATTTCACTTAGCATAATTTCCTCAAGGTTCACCCATGTTGTAGCATGTGTCAGAATTTCCTCTCTTTTTAAGAATGAATAATATTCCCTTTCATGTGTATACCACATTTGTTCATCAGTATATCTGCTGATGGACATTTGGGTTGCTTCCACATTTTGGCTATTGTGAAAAAAGCTACTACAAATGTTGGTGTTCAGATATCTGTTTGAGTCCCTCCTTTTAACTCTTTGGGGTATACACCCAGAAATTGAATGTCTGGATCATATGGTAATCGTATTTTTAATTTTGGAGGAACCATCATAGCGCTTTCCATAGTGACTGTACCATTTTACATTCCTATCAACAGTGCACAAGTGTTCTACTTTCTCCATATGATCATGAACACTTGTTAGTTTAATTTTTTAATAGTTACCAAGCTAATGGGTATGAGGTGATATTTCATTGTGGTTTTTATTTGCATTTTCCTGTGATGTTGGGCATTTTTTATATACTTGTTACTCAGTTTTATATTTTATTTGGCAAATGTCTACTGAAGTCTTTTGCCCATTATTTTTTAAACATCTTTATTGGAATATAATTGCTTTACAATGGTGTGTTAGTTTCTGTTTTATAACAAAGTGAATCAGTTACACGTATACATATATCCACATATCTCTTCCCTCTTGCGTCTCCCTACCCCACACCCACCCTATCCCACCCCAGGTAGGTCAAAAAGCACATAGCTGATCTCCCTATGCTATGCAGCTCCTTCCCACTAGCTATCTATTTTACATTTGGTAGTCTATATATGTCCATGACACTCTCTCACTTTGTCCCAGCTTACCCTTCCTCCTCCACGTATCCTCAAGTCCATTCTCTAGTAAGTCTGAGTCTTTATTCCCGTCTTGCCCGTAGGTTCTTCATGACCATTCTTTTTTTTTTTTAGATTCCATATATATGTGTTAGCATACGGTATTTGTTTTTCTCTTTCTGACTTAATTCACTCTGTATAACAGATTCTAGGTCCATCCACCTCACTACAAATAACTATTTCAGTTCTTTTTCTAGCTGAGTAATATTCCATTGTATATATGTGCCACATCTTCTTTATCCATTCATGTATCAATGGACACTTAGGCTGCTTTCATGTCCTGGCTATTGTAAATAGAGCTGCAATGAACATTGCGGTATATGACTCTTTTTGAATTATGGTTTTCTCAGGGTAAAAGTCTAGTAGTGGGATTGCTGGGTCATATGGTAGTTCTATTTTTAGTTTTTTAAGGAACTTCCATACTGTTCTCCATAGTGGCTGTATCAATTTACATTCCCACAAAGAGTGGAAGAGGGTTCCCTTTACTGCACACCCTCTCCAGCATTTATTGCTTGTAGATGTTTTGATGATGGACATTCTGACTGGTGTGAGGTGATATCTCATTGTAGTTTTGATTTGCATTTCTCTAATGATTAATGATGTTGAGCATTCTTTCATGTGTTTGTTGGCAATCTGTATATCTTCTTTGGAGAAATGTCTATTTAGGTCTTCTGCCCATTTTTGGATTGGGTCGTTTGTTTTTTTGATATTGAGCTGCATGAGCTGCTTGTAAATTTTGGAGATTAATCCTTTTTCAGTTGCTTCATTTGCAAATATATTTTCCCATTCTGAGGGTTGTCTTTTGGTCTTATTTATGGTTTCCTTCGCTGTGCAAAAGCTTTTAAGTTCCATTAGGTCCCATTTGTTTATTTTTGTTTTTATTTCCATTTCTCTAGGAGATGGGTCAAAAAGGATCTTGCTGTGATTTACGTCATAGGGTGTTCTGCCTATGTTTTGCTCTAAGAGTTTGATAGTGTCTGGCCTTACATTTAGGTCTTTAATCCATTTTGAGTTTCTTTTTGTGTGTGATGTTAGGGAGTGTTCTAAGTTCATACTTTTACATGTTCCTGTCCAGTTTCCCCAGAACCACTTATTGAAGAGGCTGTCTTTTCTCCACTGTATATTCTTGCCTCCTTTATCAAAGATAAGGTGACCATATGTGTGTGGGTTTATCTCTGGGCTTTCTATCCTGTTCCATTGGTCTATATTTCTGTTTTTGTGCCAGTACCATACTGTCTTGATTACTGTAGCTTTGTAGTATAGTCTGAAGTCACAGAGCCTGATTCTTCCAGCTCCATTTTTCTTTCTCAAGATTGCTTTGGCTATTCGGGGCCTTTTGTGTTTCCAAACAAATTGTGAAATTTTTTTGTGCTAGTTCTGTGAAAAATGCCAGTGGTAGTTTGATAGGGATTGCATGGAATCTGTAGATTGCTTTGGGTAGTAGAGTCATTTTCACAATGTTGATTCTTCCAGTCCAAGAACATGGTATATCTCTCCATCTATTTGTATCCTCTTCAAATTCTTTCATCAAGGTCTTACAAATTTCTGCATACAGGACTTTTGTCTCCTTAGGTAGGTTTATTACTAGATATTTTATTCTTCTTGTTGCAATGGTAAATGGGAGTTTTTCTTAATTTCACTTTCAGATTTTTCATCATTAGTGCATAGGAATGCAATATATGGCCTTTATTATTTTGAGCGAAGTTATTATCTTTGCTCTATGCCTACTTTCAAAAGGTTTTTTATCATAAATGGTGTTGAATATGTTGAAAGCTTTCTCTGCATCTATTGAGATGGTCATATGGATTTTCTCCTTCAATTTGTTAATATGGTGTATCACAGTGATTGATTTGCATATATTGAAGAATCCTTCCATTCCTGGGATAAAATAAACCCCACTTGATTATGGTGTATGATCCTTTTAATGTGCTTTTGGATTCTGTTTGCCAGTATTTTGTTGAGAATTTTTGCATCTATGTTCATCAGTGATATTGGTCTGTAGTTTTCTTTTATCTGACAACTTTGTGTGGTTTTGGTATCACAGTGATGGTGGCCTTGTAGAATGAATTTTGGAGTATTCCACCATCTGGAATGTGAAGGAACTCTTTTGGAAGAGTTTGAGAAGGATAGGTGTTAGCTCTTCTCTAAATATTTGATAGAATTTGCCTGTGAAGCCATCTGGTCCTGGGCTTTTTTTTGTTGGAAGATTTTTGTGTGTGTGTTTGTGTGTGTGGTATGCGGGCCTCTCACTGTTGTGGCCTCGCCCATTGTGGAGCACATGCTCTGGAAGCAAAGGCTCAGCAGCCATGGCTCACTGGCCCAGCCTCTCTGTGGCATGTGGGACCCTACCGGACTGGGGCACGAACTTGTGTCCCCTGCATCGGCAGGAGGACTCACAACCACTGCGCCACCAGGTAAGCCCTGTTGGAAGATTTTTAATCACAATCTCAATTTCAGTGCTTGTGATTGGTCTGTTCATATTTTCTATTTCTTCCTGGTTCCGCTTTGGAAGGTTGTGCATTTCTAAGAATTTGTCCATTTCTTCCAGGTGTCCATTTTATTGGCATATACTTGCTTGTAGTAATCTCTCATAATCCTTTGTATTTCTGCAGTGTCAGTTGTTACTTCTCCATTTTCATTTCTAATTCTACTGATTTCAGTCTTCTCCCTTTTTTTCTTGATGAGTCTGGCTAATGGTTTATCAATTTTGTTTATTTTCCAAAGGACAAGCTTTTAATTTTATTGATCTTTAGTATCGTTTCCTTCATTTCTTTTTCATTTATTTCTGATCTGATCTTTATGATTTCTTTCGTTCTGCTAACTTCGGGGGTTTTTGTTCTTCTTTGTCTAATTGCTTTAGGTGTAAGGTTAGGTTGATTATTTGAGATGTTTCTTGTTTCTTGAGGTAGGATTATATTGCTATAAACTTCCCTCTTAGAACTGCTTTTGCTGCATCCTATACATTTGTGTCGTTGTGTTTCCATTGTCACTTTTTTCTAGGTATGTTTTGATTTCCTCTTTGATTTGTTCAGTGATCTCTTGGTTATTTAGTAGTGTATTGTTTAACCTCCATGTGTTTGTATTTTTTACAGATTTTTTTCTGTAATTGACTTCTAGTCTCATAGCATTGTGGTTGGAAAATATACCTGATACAATTTCCTTAAATTTACCAAGGCTTCATTTGTGACCAAAGATATGATCTATCCTGGAGAATGTTCCATGAGCACATGAGATGAATATGTATTCTGTTGTTTTTGGATGGAATGTCCTATAAATATGAATTAAGTCCATCTTGTTTAATTTATTATTTAAAGCTTGTGTTTCCTTATTTATTTTCATTTTGGATGATCTGTCCATTGGTGAAAGTGGGGTGTTATATTCCCCTTCTATGATTGTGTTACTGTCAATTTCCCCTTTTATGGCTATTAGCATTTGCTTTATGTATTGAGGTGCACCTATGTTGGGGGCATAAATGTTTACATTTGTTTTGTCTTCTTGGATTGATCCCTTCATCATTATGTAGTGTCCTTCTTTGTCTCTTGTAATAGTCTTTGTTTTAAAGTCTATTGTGTCTGGTATGAGAATTGCTACTCCAGCTTTCTTTTCATTTCCATTTGAATGGAATACATTTTTCCATCTGCTCACTTTCAGTCTGTATGTGTCCCTAGGTCTGAAGTGGGTCTCTTGTAGACAGCATATATATGGGTCTTGTTTTTGTATCCATTCAGCCAGTCTATGTGTTTTGTTGGAGCATTTCATACATTTACATTAAGGTAGTTATCGATATGTATGTTCCTATTACCATTTTCTTAACTTTTGTGTTTGTTTTTGTAGGTCTTTTCCTTCTCTTGTGTTTCCTGCCTAGATAAGTGCCTTTAGCATCTTTTTTAAAGCTGGTTTGGTGGTGCTGAATTCTATTAGCTTTTGCTTGTCTATAAAGGTTTTAATTTCTCCATGAAATCTGAGTGAGATCCTTGCTGGGTAGAGTAATCTTGGTTGTAGCTTTTTCTACTTCATCACTATAAATATGTCCTGCCACTCCCTTCTGGCTTGCAGAGTTCCTGCTGAAAAATCACTGTTAACCTTATGGGGATTCCCTTGTATGTTATTTGTTGTTTTTCCCTTGCTGCTTTTAATATTTTTTATTTGTATTTAATTTTTTATAGTTTGATTAATATGTGTCTTGGCATGTTTGTCCTTGGATTTATATTGTGTGGGACTCTATGTGCTTCCTGGACTTTAACTATTTCCTTTCCCATATTTGGGAATTTTTCAACTATAATTTCTGCAAATAGTTTCTCAGTCCCTTTCTTTTTCTCTTCTTCTTCTGGGACCCCTATAATTTGAGTGTTGTTGTGTTTAGTGTTGTCCCAGAGGTCTCTGAGACTGTCCTCAATCTTTTCATTCTTTTTTCTTTATTCTGCTTTGCAGTAGTTATTTCCACTCTTTTATCTTTCAGGTCACTTACCCGTTTTTCTGCCTCAGTTATTCTGCTATTCATCTGTTCTAAAGAATTTTAAATTTCGTTTATTGTGTTGTTCATCACTGTTTGTTTGCTCTTTAGTTCTTCTAGGTCCTTGTTAAGCGTTTTTTGTATTTTCTCCAATCTATTTCCAAGATTTTGGATCATCTTTACTATCATTCTGAATTCTTTTTCATGTAGACTGCCTATTTCCTCTTCATTTGTTAGGTCTGGTGAGTTTTTGCCTTGCTCCTTCATTTGCTGTATTTCTCTGTCTTCTCATTTTGCTTAACTTACTGTGTTTGGGGGTCTCCTTTTTGCAGGCTGCAGTTTCGTAGTTCCTGTTGTTTTTGGTGTCTGTCCCCAGTGGCTAAGATTGGTTCAGAGGGTTGTGTAGGCTTCCTGTTGGAGGGGAGTTGTGTCTGTGTTCTGGTGGGAGAGGCTGGATCTTGTCTTTCTGGTGGGCAGGTCCACATCTGGTGGTGTCTTTTGGGGAGTCTGTGGCCTTATTAAGATTTTAGGCAGCCTCTCTGCTAATGGGTGTGGTTGTGTTCCTGTCTTCTTGTTGTTTGGCAAAGGGTTTCCAGCACTGTAGGTTGCTGGTCATTGAGTGGGGCTGGGTCTTGTCATTTAGATGGAGATTTCTGGGAGATTTTTGCCATTTGATATTACATGAAGCTGGGAGGTCTCTTGTGGCCCAGTGTCCTTAACTTGGCTCTCCCTCTTCAGAGGCACAGCCCTGATGCCTGGCTGGAGCACCAAGAGCATGTCATCCACACGGCTCAGAATAAAAGGGAGAAAAAAAAAGAAAGAAAGAAAGAAGAAATAAAATAAAATAAAAGTTAAATAAAATAAAATGTTATTAAAATAAAAAATAAGAAAATAATTATTAAAAAATTGTTTTTAAATAATAAAAAAAGAAAGAGAGAAAGAAGAGAGCAACCAAACCTAAAAACAAATCCACCAATGATAACAAGTGTTAAAAACTATACTAAAAAGAAAAAAAAAACACAGACAGAACTCTAGGACAAATGGTAAAAGCAAAGCTATACAGACAAAATCACACACAGTAGCATACAAGCATACACATACACACTCACAAAAAGAAAAAGTGAAAATATATATATATCTTTGTTCCCAAAGTCCACCTCCTAAATTTGGGATGATTCGTTGTCTATTCAGGTATTCCACAGATGCAGGGTACATCATGTTGATAGTGGAGGTTTAATCCGCTGCTCATGATGCTGCTGGGAGAAATTTCCCTTTCTCCTCTTTGTTCACACAGCTCCTGGGGTTCAGCTTTGATTTGGACCCGCCTCTGTGTGAAGGTCACCTGAGGGCGTCTGTTCTTCACTCAGGATGGGGTTAAAGGAGTAGCTGCTTTGGGTGCTCTGGCTCACTTAGGCTGGGGTGGAGGCAGGGGTACGGAATGCAGGGCAAGTCTGTGGCAGCAGAGGTCGGCGTTACTTTGCAGCAGCGTGAAGTGCGCCGTGTGTTCTCCCAGGGAAGTTGTCCCTGGATCACGGGATGGGGGCAGTGGCGGGCTGCTCAGGCTCCCAGGAGGGGTGGTGTGGAGAGTGACCTGTGCTTGCACACAAGCTTCTTGGTGGCTGCAGCAGCAACCTTAGAGTCTCATGCCCATCTCTGAGGTCCGTGCTGATAGGCGCAGCTTGCGCCCATCTCTGGAGTTCCTTTAAGTGGAGCTCTTAATCCCCTCTCCTCGCGCACCAGGAAACAAAGAGGCAAGAAAACGTCCCTTGCCTCTTTGTCAGCTCCATACTTTTTCCGACTCCCTCCTGGCTAGGTGTGGTGCCTTAGCCCCTTCAGGCTGTGTTCATGCCACCAACCACAGTCCTCTCCCTGGGATCTGACCTCCGAAGCCCAAGCCTCAGCTCCCAACCCCCCCCCCCGCCATCCCAGTGGGTGAGCAGACAAGCCTCTCTGGCTGGTGAGTGCGGGTTGGCACTGATCCTCCATGCAACAATCTCTCTGCTTTGCCCTCCGCACCCATGTTGCTGCAATCTCCTCCATGGCTCTGAAGCTTCCCGCCTCCACCACCCACAGTTTCCGCCTGGAAAGGGGCTTCTAGTGTGTGGAAACCTTTCCTCCTTCACAGCTCCATCCCACTGGTGCAGGTACCATCCCTATTCTTTTGTCTCTGTTTTTTCTTTTCTCTTTTGCCCTACCCAGGTACGTGGGGAATTTCTTGCCTTTTGGGAGGTCTGAGGTCTTCTGCCAGCATTCAGTAAGTGCTCTGTAGGAGTTGTTCCAAATGTAGATATATTTCGGATGTATTTTGGGGGAGGAAGGTGATCTCTGTGTCTTACTCTTCCACCATCTTGAAGCTCCTTCCCTTGCTCTTTTTTTAATCATGTTATTTGTTTTTCTGTTTTTGAGTTGTAGGAGTTCTTTGTATATTGCTAATATTAACACCTTATCAGATAAGAGATTTATCTTTTAAGTTCTCATAATTTTTAATCCTTGAATTTCTGAGATATATTCCTGTGTTGATTAATTTTATGTGTCAACTGACAGGGCCATAGGGTGCCCGGACATTTGGTCAAACATTATTATGAGTGTATCTGTGATGGTGTTTCAAGATAAGATTAACATTTCAATCAGTAGATTGAATTAAGCAGATCACCCTCCCTACTTCGGGTGGGCCTCATCCAATCAAATGAAGACATGAATAGAATAAAAACCCAGAGTAAGAGGGTACTCCTTCTACCTGATTGGTTGAGCTAGAACATTGGTCTTTTCTAGCCTTTGGACTCAGACTGAAACATCGGCTCTTCTTGGGACTGGAGCCTGATGGCTTACAGACTGGACCTTGCACTATCAGCTGTCCTGATTCTCAAGTCTTTGGACTTCGACTGGAACTACACTCTGGCTTTCTTAGGTCCCTAGCTTGCTGACTGCAGATCTTGGGACATCTTAAGCCTCCATAATTGTGTGAGCCAATCCCTTATAATCTCTCTCTCTCTCTCTCTCTCTCTCTCTCTCTCTATATATATATATATATATATATACACACACACATATATATACTTTCTCTCTCCCCTCATATAAATATACATACACATATATACATACATACATCTTATTGGTTCTGTTTCTCTGGAGAACTCTGACTAATCTCTTTATAAACCTAAGGCCACTTGTACTTTAATCTTAGAATAACATCCTTCAACTTTACACTATAGGTGTCTGGGCATAGGGTATCTTGAATCTTTAGTCCTAGGAATACTGTCATCCAAATCCTTGACTCAATGTCCTTCAAAAGCCACCACATATAAGAACTTACTGTCATTTTTTGTTTCACTCTTTTAAAAAGATCAACAGCCAACTCTAGAATTTAAACTGACAGTGTCCAGCTGACATTTTTCTTGTCTCACGTACAGTTTCAATCACAATCTTTTGCTACAGGAACACCATACAAAATGTATCAGGCAGAAACAGAAAACTTCTTTATACTGATGAGCAGATGTAAAGCAAAAACCCTTATTTTCATAGTTAAGTTTAAAAACACTGAATGCAGATAACTAGACTTTTAAAGAATTCCCTGGAGAAACTGACTCATCCTCTTTGGAAAGAATCAAATAAGGGTTTTTTTTTCTCTAAACTTAGCAGGCAGTAGTCTCAATACAGAATAAAGGAATTGCTGGTAACCCTCTACATACAGGAGCAAATTTGCTGAAAATCTACACAGCTAAATCTCACATCACTTCAACATGTTTACAAAACTTCTGTAGCAACAAAAATTAAAAGCCAGAGGCAGCAGAGATTCTGATTTTGATGTGCATATAGTAGGGGCTTAGATATGGTAACAAGTAGGGAGCAGTAATTTTCCTCCTTAGTGCAAAATAGTGGGAATCAAGAAAGTCCTAGATTTTAATCTTAACTTTGTCTCTTCCTAGTTGTGGGCAAGTGACTTAATCTCTGAGGCTTAGTTTCCTTATCTGGAAATGGGAATAATACTACCTACCTCATAGGATTGCTAAAAAGATGAAAAGAGAAAACCCATATAAAACAAAACATGCTCATAGAGGGACCCAATAAACGTTAGTATCCCCCTGGCACCTACTCCGCCCCCTCCACACACACCTACCTCTATCCTAAACAGGAAGAGAGTACAAGGTGATATTAGGGGGAGACTAATTTAAATGAAGAATCACATATACCTGAGGGAATAACCTGCTATTTTAGTAAACAAAACAAAACAAAAAACAGCTGTAGCTGGGCATGCTTGGAATTTGCCCCAGATTCTTCGTGAAGGGCATCTCATCCTGCCTACTTTTTTCTTCTTCTAAAAATTATACCTTTGCATATATTAAAGACAGAAGATGTAGCTTTTTTTTTTTACTATTTATATTTTAGTCACAGTTCCCAGGGAACACAGATGTCACTTGGATGATATCTAGCATGTGAAGAAGGTCTGATTTCCTGTCTTGCCAGTATCACATCTCCATTCAGAAGGTCTTCTAGAGATCCCCCTGTGATGGCTGCTCAGGTTCACATTTGGTACTGCCAGCTATTATGTGCTGTCTGAGGAACTTTCTTTGTTGACTAATTAAATATTGGAAGCCCAATATTTGGGAGTCCTGAAGCAAAGTTCTGGACCTAAAAGGCAAACTGCTGCAGGATCCTTCTGCAATATGGCACTTGGTCATCTGCTCATTGCCACTACTTCTGTTGCTTACTTCCTATAGTTCTTATACATTTGTTATATTTCTCCATTATTAATTTAGTAATTAATAAAATTAGGAAAAAATTAAAAAATAAATCAAAATAGGAAGCCCACATCAAAGGATACAAATGAACTTATGTACAAAACAGAAATAGAGTTACAGATGTAGAAAACAAACTTATGGTTACCACGGTGTAAGCGTGGGGGTGGGGAGGATAAATTGGAAGATTGGGATTGACATATACACATTACTATATATAAAATAACCAATAGGGACCTACTGTATAGCACAGGGAACTCTACTCAATACTCTATAATAGCCTATATGGGAAAATAATCTAAAAAAGAGTGGATATATGTATATGTATAACTGATTCACTTTGCTGTACACTTGAAACAAACACAACATTGTAAGTGAACTATACTCCAATAAAATTTTTTTAAAATGTAATTTGAGAGGAGTCTCTTATTGATACAATACAATAAACCTGTAGACATCTTGGAATGTTCAGATCTAATAAAACAGCAGTCACTAGGACAGAAAGGAGAGTACAGGATCATAGAATTAGACACAAAGGGGGTAAGCATAGTAGCAAATCAGGGAGTTCAGCACTGAGGAAAACTTACATAATTTTTCCTTACATATGTCTCACAATCTTAATCCAGTAGCAGAAAGTGCTGTTAAATTTTTCAGTGTTAAAAAAGTCCATTTTTGGCATCATATATGGATATTAAGTTATGCACATCCATACTTAATATGCAATTTTAAGAGATCAAACGGAGATCGAGGCAAGATGGCGGAAGAGTAAGATGCGGAGATCACCTTCCTCCTCACAGATACATCAGAAATACAGCTACACGTGGAACTGCTCCTATAGAACACCCACCGAACGCTGGCAGAAGACCTCAGACCTCACAAAAGGCAAGAAATTCCCCACGCACCTGGGTAGGGCAAAAGAAAAAAGAATAAACAGAGACAAAGAATAGGGACGGGACCTGCACCAGTGGGAGGGAGTCATGAAGGAGGAAAGGTTCCCACACACGAGAAGCCCCTTCACGGACGGAGACTGCGGGTGGCGGAGGGGGAAGCTCCGGAGCCTCGGAGGAGAGCGCAGCAGCGGGTTGCGGAGGGCAAAGCGGAGAGATTCCCGCACAAAGGATCGGTGCCGACCAGCACTCACCAGCCTGAGAGGCTTGTCTGCTCACCCGCCGGGGTGGGCGGGGGCTGGGAGCTGAGCCTCGGGCTTCAGTCGGATCCCAGGGAAAGGTCTGGAGTTGGCAGAGTGAAAACAGCCTGAAGGGGCTAGTGCGCCACGGCTAGCCGGGAGGGAGTCCGGGAGAAGTCTGGAGCTGCCGAAGAGGCAAGAGACCTTTTCTTCCCTCTTTGCTTCCTGGTGCGCGAGGAAGGGGTTTAAGCGCGCC
>NC_041234.1:59771142-59771661 GCF_002837175.3 Physeter macrocephalus
CTTCCTCCCTTTCTTCCTCCCTTCCTTCCTCTCTTCCTCCCTTTCTTCCTCTCCTCCTTCCTTCCTTTCTTGCTTTCTTCCTTCCTTCATTTCTTCCTTCCTTTCTTCCTTCCTCCCTTCCTCCCTTCCTTCCTTCCTTCCTTCCTTCCTTCCTTTTCTTTACTTTCTAATTTTTCTCCCTTTTATTTTGAGCTGTGTGGATTAAAGGCTCTTGGCGCTCGAGCCAGGCATCAGGGCTGTATCTCTGAGGTGGGAGAACCAATCTCAGGACACTGGTCCTCAAGAGACCTCCCAGCTCCACGCAATATCAAACGGTGAAAATCTCCCAGAGATCTCCATCTCAACACCAAGACCCAGCTTCACTCAAGGACCAGCACCGAACAGTGCTGGACACCCTATCCCCAACAAAGAGCAAGACAGGTCTACAGCCCCATCCATTAGCAGAGAGGCTGCCTAAAATCATAATAAGGCCACCAACATCCCCAAACACACCACCAGACATGGACCTGCCCACCAGAA
>NC_041234.1:59772407-59773383 GCF_002837175.3 Physeter macrocephalus
ACGGATAAGTGACCTGGAAGATACAATAGTGGAAATAACTACTGCAGAGCAGAATAAAGAAAAAAGAATGAAAAGAACTGAGGACAGTCTCAGAGACCTCTGGGACAACATTAAATGCACCAACATTCGAATTATAGGGGTCCCAGAAGAAGAAGAGAAAAAGAAAGGGACTGAGAAAATATTTGAAGAGATTATAGTTGAAAACTTCCCTAATATAGGAAAGGAAATAGTCAATCAAGTCCAGGAAGCACAGAGAGTCCCATACAGGATAAACCCAAGGATAAACACGCCAAGACACATAATAATCAAACTGTCAAAAATTAAATACAAAGAAAACATATTAAAAGCAGCAAGGGAAAAACAACAAATAACACACAAAGGAATCCCCATAAGGTTAACATCTGATCTTTCAGCAGAAATGCTACAGGCCAGAAGGGAGTTGCAGGACATATTTAAAGTGATGAAGGAAAAAAACCTACAACCAAGATTACTCTACCCGGCAAGGATCTCATTCAGATTTGATGGAGAAATTAAAACCTTTACAGACAAGCAAAAGCTGAGAGAGTTCAGCACCACCAAACCAGCTTTACAACAAATGCTAAAGGAACTTCTCTAGGCAAGAAACACAAGAGAAGGAAAAGACCTACAAGAACAACCCGAAACAATTCAGTAAATGGTAATAGGACCATACATATCGATAATTACCTTAAATGTAAATGGATTAAATGCTCCCACCAAAAGACACAGACTGGCTGAATGGATACAAAAACAAGACCCATATATATGCTGTCTACAAGAGACCCACTTCAGACCTAGGGACACATGCAGACTTAAAGTGAGGGGATGGAAAAAGATATTCCATGTAAATGTAAATCAGAAGAAAGCTAAAGTAGCAATTCTCATATCAGACAAAATAGACTTTAAAATAAAAACTATTACAAGAGACAAAGAAGGACACTACATAATGATCAAGGGA
>NC_041234.1:59775085-59775579 GCF_002837175.3 Physeter macrocephalus
TATAAGACAGTGATGAAAGAAATTAAAGATGGTACAAATAGATGGAGAGATATACCATGTTCTTGGATTGGAAGAATCAACATTGTGAAAATGACTGTACTACCCAAAGCAATCTACAGATTCAATGCAATCCCTATCAAATTACCACTGGCATTTTTTACAGAACTAGAACAAAAAATTTCACAATTTGTATGGAAACACAAAAGACCCCGAATAGCCAAAGCAATCTTGAGAACGAAAAATGGGGCGGGAGGAATCAGGCTCCCTGACTTCAGACTATACTACACGGCTACAGTAATCAAGACAGTATGGTACTGGCACAAAAACAGAAATATAGATCAATGGAACAGGATAGAAAGCCCAGAGATAAACCCACACACATATGGTCACCTTATCTTGATAAAGGAGGGAAGGATATACAGTGGAGAAAAGACAGCCTCTTCAATAAGTGGTGCTGGGAAAACTGGACAGCTACATGTAAAAGTAAGAAATTA
>NC_041234.1:59776431-59812315 GCF_002837175.3 Physeter macrocephalus
AGAGGGTGTGGAGAAAAGGGAACCCTCTTGCACTGCTGGTGGGAATGTAAATTTATACAGCCACTATGGAGAACAGTATGTAGGTTCCTTAAAAAACTACAAGTAGAACTATCATACGACCCCACAATCCCACTACTGGGCATATACCCTGAGAAAACCTTAATTCAAAAAGAGTCATGTACCAAAATGTTCATTGCAGCTCTATTTACGATAGCCAGGACATGGAAGCAACCTAAGTGTCCATCAACAGATGAATGGATAAAGAAGATGTGGCACATATATACAATAGAATATTACTCAGCCATAAAAAGAAATGAAACTGAGTTATTTGTAATGAGGTGGATAGACCTGGAGTCTGTCATACAGAGTGAAGTAAATCAGAAGGAGAAAAACAAATACCGTATGCTAACACATATATATGGAATCTAAGAAAAAAAAATGTCATGAAGAGATTAGTGGTAGGACAGGAATAAAACACAGACCTACTAGAGCATGGACTTGAGGACATGGGGAGGGGGAAGGGTAAGCGGGAAGAGGTATGGGAACATATGTATATGTATAACTGATTCACTTTGTTGTAAAGGAGAAACTAACACACTATTGTAAAACAGTTATACTCCAATAAAGATGCTAAAAAAAAAAATTTAAAAAAAAGAGATCAAATGACAGTAAAGTTTTGCATAACCTTATGTGAGAAGAAAAATCAGTGGTAAACCTTCCACTTGATGGGAAATTTTTTCAAAAACTCATGTGTGGCTGAGGATTCTGTAATATAAGTTTGAACCCTAGTATACTTTTGCCACTTAAATTATTCTTTTCTTTAATTTCACTGCATTGTACAGGTTCTTTTTTGTTCTTACATTCTCTTTTAAAAAATATTTTTATCTTACTGAACTAAGGTATAACACAGACCTAAAAATGAGAATTATTCTTGTAAAATGTAATTAAACTCCAAACGGTTTATCAGAAGGTATGGCTTTTCAGTCAGGGTTCTTACCTGAGAATGGGAAAGCTTTTGCAATGAGTATAAAACAAATATAATCATAAAAATTAAGATGTTTCATTTGCAGCATGTGAGAGACAAGACAGTTTAATTTAATAAAATATCTATACAGCAGGAAATTATCCTGCCACCCACACTACTATCCTACAACCCTCAGGTGAAAGAAAAAAGTCCATAATTACTTTTACAACTGTATTTAAAATATTTATACCTTTAAATGACAGCATGTATATAATGTCATTAAATTGCCCAAACTTAGACCTACTTTTCTTGCCTTAAAGTATGCTATTTAAAAATAACTTATTCATAAAGGCTGATGTTTTGAAAACAGATTAAAACAAAACAAAAGCAAGTCCATAAGCATTTTCTAAAGAATAAGGCCTAATTTAGGGGAAAACTATGTCTTACCAGCCAGGATGTCCCTAAGCTACTCAAGAGTGAAAGAATGAAGAACAGAGCTATTCTGAAGACTTGCACAATAGATTAAAAATCCAAATTCATTTGACTGGTGCATTTTTTATTGAAAACATTTATTGTTTTTAAAAATTTATTTGTTTTTTACATGGAGTTGAAATCAATTGATAGCAAGTTAAAGACGATATATATTTTTAACCATTTTTTGAAATTGAAGTATAGTTACTTTACAATGTTGTGTTAGTTTCAGGTGTACAGCAAAGTGATTCAGTTATACATATATATATATTATTTTTCAGATTGTTTTCCATTATAGGTTATTACAAGATATTAAATATAGTTCTCTGTGCTATACAGTAGGTAATTGTTTTTATCTATTTTTTATTTTTATTATCTTTATTATTTTAAAATTTTATTTTATATTGGAGTATATTTCATTTACAATTTTTTGTTATCTTTCAGATGTACAGCAAAGTGATTCAGTTATACATATACATATATCTATTCTTTTTCAAATTCTTTTCCCATTTAGGCTATTACAGAATGTTGAGTAGAGTTCCCTGAGTAGAGTTACAGTAGGTCATTGTTGATTTTCTATTTTATATATGGTAGTGTGTATATATTAATTCAAAACGCCTAATTTATTTCTCTCCCCATGCCCTCCCACTGCCCCCTGCGATCCCCTTTAATGACCATATGTTTGGAAAATCTTGCTTTTAAATGGGCTTCGATCCATGTTTAGAAACACCAGAATCTAGTAGGTAATGTGGCTAAGCAAAAAGATTTAGTTTCTGAATCTTGACACTTGGAACATGATAGCTAAATAGCATGTATATTAAAAATCCAAATTACAAAGTGCATTTGAATCACTTAGAAACTTTATGTTTAAAAAAGCAAAATAATTATTTAAATAGTTTTGATAACCAAATTAGGTTGTGACCATTTTGAAAATATGAACAATTATATAAATTTCAAAAGGGGTATATACAAGATAAAAAGATAGCTTTCTTCTCAATTCTGGCCCTTCCTAATCTATCTGTAGAATGATGTCATCACCAATACAGGAAGAAAAGCTTTTGGGAATGCAGACTTACACTAGCAAATGTTTAGAATTAAAATGAATGTTTACAGATGACTAAAATTAAGTCACCCAAAGGGAGAAGAGACTTTTCTTAGGTGATTTTATAATATCGCACATGAATTTTGAAACCTGATTTCATACATGATAACATAAACCATAAATAGAGAAATCTGCACCCAATCCAGATCTAAAAACAACTTCCAAAAGAATGTACATTAGTTTATTGCTTTTTGTTGTAAAATTGAAAAAACTTATTTCAAGTCTACTGTAATTTTATATTAATATGCATTATATGCAATTTTCACTGTTAACTTCAGTAATAAGTACTAAAAACGTTAAAAGTCATCAAGACCATATGTTTGGCTACATTTACCTGCTACTGTTGTTATTATTTTGTTAATATTACATTGTGTACCTAGAAGCATCAACCATGCCAATCTCTATTCACACATGCATCTATTTCTAAAGCATATAGTCCTATGGAGTCTTAAAATAATCTGCTGTTGATAAGTGTAATAAAAAATTCTATTTTTTCCAGTAAATTGTTAACCTGTGATTGATGTTAACTAAACTTATTGTGGTTAAAATTTCATGCTATACACATATCAAATCATTATGCTGTACATATGCTTCAACATGTACATATTATGCTTGGATGAATGCAATGTTATATGCCAATTATGTCTCAATAAAACTGGGAAAAATAAAATAAAAAATAAATGTCATTAAGGCAATAATTCATATCCAGTTTTACTCTATCCTATGTTAAATAAACTTTTACAGAAAAAAAATTAAAAAGTTAATTCCTGTTTCCAATATTGTAGCTTAGTAGTCTCTGTTGTGCTGCACTTGTAATGGTATAAATTTTTTATCATATTCCAAAAATTTGCTTAACTTTTAACTATAAGCTACTAGAGGGCACAGATTGAAAGACTTAGCTTTTCTTTGTATAATGCTTAGCATAGATTTAACAGCATAATTCAGGGGCATGTGGCTCATAGAACTGCAGAGAAAGAGATATCTAGCAATTCCCCAGTCCAGGCTGGACAATTTCAAAATTATCCAAGATAAATAAGTATCAGTATTCATCTATTGTTATCCAGTGTACAAAAGGAGGATCTATGCAAGTAACCGGGATATTTTAATTTGTGGAAACTTTTGCAATCCAAAGTAATTAGATTGTAAGTAAAAGAATAAAAAGATTGGCTTAATTATTTTTCATACAAACATCTTCTTGCATAGGAAAATAGTTTAGAGAGGTAGTCAGAAGATATTCAAACTTTATCATGCTTAACAATAAAGTATTCAAATGGAGACTTGTCTCATAACAAGACTTAATTCTATAATGTGGATAAGGGTTACTGATTAAAGGAGATAAATGTAGAACTTGAGAACTACTCTTCAATGAATTTAACTTGAAAGGCTGAAATATTGTGATATACAATGCAGGCATTATGCATATCTCTACAGCCTTCTGAGGAATGGGAAATGGAATCATACAGTGTAAAGCCTTTTCAAATTGGCTGCTTCTCTTAGCAATATATGTTTAAGATTCATCAATGTCTTTGCATGACTTCATTGATCATTCCTTATTATCACTGAATAGTATTCCAATTCTATTCAGTGTGCCAGTTTGTTTATCCCTTTGCTTATTGAAGGACATCTTTGTTGCTTCCAGTTTTTGGTGAGTATGAATAAAGCTGCTATAAGCATTTGCATTAAGGATTTGAGTAGAAATAAAATTTCAAATCAGTTGGGTAAATATCTAGGAGCGTGACTGATGGATCATATGGTAAGACTATGTTTAGCTTTGAAAGAAACTGCCAGACTGTCTTCCAAAGTGGTTGTACTATTTTACATTCCCACCATCAATAAATGAGCGTTCCTGTTGCTCCTCATCAGAAATTGCTATCTTAGCATTTTGAATTTAGCCATTCTAATGGATGTATAACCTTTAACCTAAAACAGACAATCGAAAATCAAATGGAATTTTCACACAAAACACACTGGTACTTTGCAAAGTCATCTTTGTGTGAATTTTTTCCCCAAATAACCTTTAAAATTATAATTTTATATTTGAACTTAAACATGTGTTTATGATAAAATTTATGCTTGCTTAGAAAATATTCTAAAAAGTCTGGAACTATTTGCTCCAATATGACTTTGGGAGAAATCAAAGTAACTAACTCATTTTATCTATCACCTTAGAATGAACTATTTGCTACTTGCATACAGAAAATGCTAGACTCTGGTCAAGCTTTCCAGTAAATTTGACTCTGAAACATTAAGCGATTGTAATCTAAATAAGCAAATTAAGAAACACTGATAGATAAAATAAGGGTTAAATAGAATGTCCTTTGTACTTTATGTAACACTAAAAAAGGGGTGGGGGATATGGACGAAGGTTGTCAAAAGGTACACACTTCCAGATATAAGATAAATAAGTATTGGAAAGTAATGTAGAACCTGATGACTATAGCTAACACTGCTATATAGTATATTTGAAAGTTGTTAAGAGAGTAGATCCTAAGAGTTGTCATCACAAGAAATTTTTTTTCTTTTTTTTTTTTGTATCTATATAAGATGATGGATATTGACTAAGCTTACTGTGGTAATCATTTCACAATATATATAAGTCAAATCATGCTGCACACTTTAAACTTATAACAGTGCTGTATGACAATTATATCTCAATAAAACTAAAAAGCTGAAACTTCTTTTGCTGACATTGAGACAGCCAATTCGAAAACAAAACTGAAAAATAAACAAAAATAAAAAAATCCAGAAGAATATATTGCAGAATTATCATTTGGGAGCTATAGCAACACCAGAAGAAAATCCAGGTCCCTACTCCATATTAACAAACAACAAAGAGGAATCAGTGCCCGAAAGAGATTTCAAGTTCTAAGTAAGACCAAAATCAGATTTAGTACGGATCTTAGTTTTTACTAATTTGGATATAGTGCAACAGACTTGACACCAAGTATAGAAATTTGAGTTATCTAATAGCTCAACAGTAAACCACAAAGTATAGGCTTAGTAACTAACTTCTTAAGTAACATTTTTTTGGTAAATACAGCCAGATAACGAATGTCCTGCAAGAGACATACACAATGTCTGTAAATTAAGCTCTTTAAATTTAGACTCCATTACAATTAAAAAAACAAACCAATATATATGTAGGTAGGTAGTTTAAAATGTTTATCATGAAAACATGATATATTAAAGTCTCACAGATGTTTTATATGACACCCACTCAACAGAAGATGGATGTGTTTTACCAGGTTCACACTTAATACTGTCAGAAAAAAAAAGAGTACACATTAATTTAGAATAGGGAAAAGACAGAAAGGAAAAGGTGCTGTGATACTTTAAAGTATTTCTGGGGACTTCCCTGGTGGTGCAGTGGTTAAGAATCTGCCTGCCAACCCCTGGGGCTCGGGTTCGAGCCCTGGTCCTGGAAGATCCCACGTGCCGTGGAGCAACTAAGCCCATGTGCCACAACTACTGAGCCTGCGCTCTAGATCCCGTGAGCCACAACTACTGAGCCCTCGTGGGCAGCAATGAAGACTCAACACAGCCATAAATAAATAAATAAAAAGAGTTTTATTAAAAAAAAAACTAACGTATCTTTGAATAAATCAGACTGGTAATCTTATTTTTAAAAATTCATAATTCTTATTTTTTAGCTAACCCTTTATAAAGAGAGCCTATATTAATTAACTGGCAAGTAACTGTTCTGACCATCTAATTCCTGAACAAAAAAAATGGATTAATCTAGTTGTTTCTTTGACCATAAAAATTATCTGAATTATAAAAATACTTTTAAAAATACACACCTGGGGCTTCCCTGGTGGCGCAGTGGTTGAGAGTCCGCCTGCCGAATTCTAAAAATACTTTTAAAAATACACACCTTTGTGTTGTTAAAAATATACATAACTCCTGTGATTCTTATTACATACAGTTCCTACTATTTTCCCAATACCATAGCTGTGTCACAACTATAGTATATTTAAGCAATGGTATGAGTCAACAAATTTAGAAACAATCAGCACAGTTTTTGAAAAATCATCAAATTGATTATTGTCCAGTAACTGACTGATCGATTAAGTCAAAATAGCAGACCTAAGGTCCTCAGATAGAGAATACTGTAATGTAATACATTACCCATTCATTTCAACATGCTTACAGGTAAAGGCTCAGAACTTTTTTAAGTATTATAGGTGATAGAAGAGAGGCTTGCTGGGAAGACTGGATAAACAGAAATTGAAGGTTAAGTGGAATTAAAGACTGAAATGTGTGGTACAAACAGTAAGTGCTATGGAATTTCAGGCGAAAGAGAGCTAGTAGGTGGTCACTGGGGAGGATTGTGAGTTGAGGCTTGAGGCATGAGTAACAGTTGACTAGAGAGAGATAATAGAGGAAGTGAGAAAGTGAAAGTGTAGGTGAGGATACCAGAGAACACAATAGATTTGTTCAAGTGACAAAAGGAGACAACAGCCTCCACTGAAAAATATATTTAAACAGGCAAGGTGGAACCAAAATTAGCGAGCTCTAATGCTGGAATAAGTTTTATTAGATTCCACAGGCAATGAGGAGACACAGTAGCTGCATCAACAGAAGAGGGACATGAAAGAAACTATATAAATGCTAAACAGGATTATAGAAACCAAACTGGGGTAACATATTTCAAATATCACAAGGGAAAGGAATATAACTATGAATTCCAAATCAAAGCAAAGACTGATATATAATTATTAAATAATGGACAAATAATTCATATATAAGTAATAGACTATATTTTTTAAACTGCTACATTTCATAACAGTTAACTCTAAAGAAATTCCACAACAGTGTTGCTGAGACTGCAAAAGCAAAATACCTTTTGAGTAATGGAACAGTCAAGTATAAACATGCATACACACTGCAGTAAATATTCTTTCACTGCAATGAGGACTATTTACTACTGCAGTCTGTCCCTCCCACCCCTAAACCCTTGCAATTATCCCTACTCTGCTTCCTTTTTTCTACATAGTACTTAAAACCTTCTGACATACAATTTATTTGCTTATTTTATTTGTTTACCGTATATGTCCCCTGACTACAAAGTGAGCTCCACAAAGGCAAGGATCTTTGTCTGTATGGTTCCTAATATATGTCAAACGCTTACATCAATTCCTGGAACAGAGTAGGAACTTCAAATAAAAATATTTGTTAAATGAATAATTGAATGAATGGATGAATATGGGAATTTTATTAAAATGAATTATAATCTACTGCATTCTCAGTTTAAAGAAGCAAGATATAAAGAGTTGTTTAAAAATAGGTGAAAAGGAGAAAGCAGGAGGTATCATGTAAGTATTTATATGTTTAACTACCTTTATCTTCCAAGTTTCTTGAATAATTACTTTGATTTGAGTGAGAGGTTGAAAGATGAGGTGTGTGAAGTAGAAAGAATAAGAATTAACTATAACTTGACAGGAGATTTTTTCCTTCATTGAAAGGGCATATCACTTATTTTCTCAATATAGAAGGGTAACTAAATAGGCAGAGAATGAAGCATACACTTGTTCCACTGGGTTTTGTGTTGTAAAAAAAATCCATCTTTGCATAGATATTATATGAAAATTTTAATGGAATAATAATCATTGAATTGAGATTTTACTTGTACTGATTTTACATAAATATGAAGGGAAAAAAATTAGTTTAAAAATTTTGTTTATAGGCAATATTCTAAAAAGAAAAAGAGCTACAAAACAACAAGAATTATAAGATTTTATATCAAATTCCATCTATGAATGATCTATTCTTTTTAGAAAAACTTAATTCCCATCCAGAAATTTAGATGACCAAGGTCATTCAACTTTCAAAAATATAAATATTCACAACGAGTCCAACTTATTTTCCTTAAAGTTCTAAATATTTTACATGAGAAAAATTTCAACCTCTGATAGACCAGACCTGTATCTTCTTTTTTGACATAGTTTTCACATTTTAAATATGTGTCTACGTACAAGTTAGTAACTTTAAAAAGGTCCACCTAAACAGATATGGAAAAAAGAAGAAATTCTTCTTAAGAGTAACATTATGTGAATTAAAAATGTCTTTCCACTATATTTTTATTTGTATTCCATGGTTAGTTGTTGCACATGTACTATGACTTCTTCAGAGACTCAGTCTGATGATTGCAGTGGCTGATTGATTTGTGATATTGTCCTATTGCTTTCTTATTTTGGAACTATGGATTGAGGGTCTGACAGGCTTTATATTTTTACAAAAGTATTAGAGAATGCTATTAATCTATTTGGAAAATATATTTTTTCTTCTCTTGGTGCCAACTTAGTTTGAAGCATAAACTATAACCCTTTTTAATAAGCTGGACTCTAATCCCGGAACCATAGTTAGTAAACCTAAAATATACATTCAATTACAACATACACCATTATTGAGCACTTTCAAATTTATTTCATTTAAACCTCAAAATAACCATGAGTGGTACATATTATTATCTAGATTTTTACAGATTTGGGAATTGATGTCTAGAGAGGTTAAATAATTTGCTTAAGGTTACACAAATAGTAAGTTGTGGGACATGGTTTTAAATCTAAAAAGCCTACAGTATTAACCACAGACCACATGCATACATGAATCCATGAATCCCATGTTCAAGTGACCTTTGTAAATTTAATATTTAAATGGCCCCTGCCTAGGTGACTAACTTTAAAAAAATTTCAGATTCTATCTGGTCAGCAGTGTAGGTCCAGCATATGACAGATGGCTTATTGCAACAAATATAACTCATACAAAAATAATTACTAAGCTACAGACTGTGGCCAAGATAAACAAGGTTCATATTCTCATGAAGTTTAAAATCTGGTGGTGGAAAAAAAACACAAGCAAACAGATAAATGTGCTACTTTGGGTTAATATTTTGTGCAAGAAGAAATTTAAATAGAGTAGTAGGATAAAGAGCAACTTGGGCTAGAGAGGAGTTTTCAGATAGAGTGATAAAGGAAAACCTCTCCCAAAAGAGGTGACATTTGAGCTATGCCCTGAATAGTGAGACACATATACTACATACATA
Organism: Physeter macrocephalus; assembly: GCF_002837175.3. NCBI lineage: Eukaryota > Metazoa > Chordata > Mammalia > Artiodactyla > Physeteridae > Physeter > Physeter macrocephalus. The sequence goes on from NC_041234.1 coordinate 59,786,014, forward strand.
AATACATATCTATATAAAATATCTATATACAGTTATATCTCTAGACATAGGTGTTATTAAAAAGTTCTCAGAGCTTCACTTTTACATATTCAAGATATGAGACAATTACACCAAAATTAATAGCAAAGTAGGCTAAACAAATGGCCACTAAATAATACTCTCTTACTACTATCATGCATTCATGAGCATTTTACAAGTTTAGTTTAGTGTTTAGATTTATGGTTTTAACTCAGAAGGTTACCTTCCTATTTATCAAATTAAACTATTGATTTACAAGTTTATTTCATTTGAAATTAAGAAAAAAACACTCAAATTAAAAATTTTAGAGGCATGTAAAGGGTCATTTCTCAACAGTGTTTCTATCATTATTTTTTACAATTTTTATTTTATTGTTGTAAGGACACTTAAGATGAGATCTAAATGTAGCTTTGTAATATATTTTGAAAAGTGGAAGTGTAAGGCCTTCAAGTCTGTCCTTTTTAACACTATTTTGGCTGAGTCCTTTGTGGTTCCACATGAATTTTAGAATATTTTTTCTTTCTTCTGTAAAAAGTGCCATTGACATTTTGACAGGGATTGCACTGAATCTGTAGATTATTTTGGGTAGTATGGACCTTTTAACATTAAGTCTTCCAATCCATGAACATGGGATTTTTTTTTCATTTGTTTGTGTCTTTAATTTCTTAATTAATATTTTGTAGTTTTCAGTGTACAGGCATATCTCGTTTCACTGCACTTCACTTTATTGCACTTTGTGGATACTGGTTTTTTTGTTTGTTTGTTTTACAAATAGACGGTTTGTAGAAACCCTGCATCGAGCAAGTCTATTGGTGCCTTTTTTCCAACAGCATTTGCCCATTTCATGTCTATGTCACATTTCGGTAATTCTCGCAATATTTTAAACTCTTTTATTATTTTTATATTTCGTATAGTGTGATCAGTAATCCTTGATGTTACTACTGCGAAAAGATTACAACTCACTGAAGGCTCAGATGATGGCTAGCTATTTTTAACAATAAAGTGTTTTTAATTAAGGTACGTCCATTGTTTTTTAGACATAATGCTAGTGCACACTTAATAGACTACAGCATAGCATAAACATAACTTTTATATGCACTGGGAAATGAAAAAATTTGTGTGACTCACTTTATTGCAATATTTGCTTTATTGTGGTAATCTGGAACCGAACCCAAAATATTTCTGAGGCATGCCTGTACATCTTTTACCTCCTTAGTTAAGTTTATTCCTAAGTATTTTATTCTTTTTGATGCTGTTGCAAATGGGATTATTTCCCCAATTTCTTTTTCAGATAGTTCATTGTTAGTGTATAGAAACACAGCAGATTTTTGTATCCTGCAACCTTACTGAATTCAGTCATTAGTCTTAACGGGGTCTTTTGTACAGTTATTTATGGTTTTCTGTATATAAGATCATGTCATCAGCAAAGGGAGATCATTTAACTTTTTCCTTTCCAATTTGGATGCCTTTTATTTCATCTTGCCTAATTGCTCTGGCTAGGAATTCCAGTACTATGTTGAATAGAAGTGGTGAGAGTGAGCATCCTTGCCTTGTTCCTGATCATAGAGGAAAGCTTTCCATTTTTCCCCATTGAGTACGGTGTTATTTCTTGGCTCTTCGTATATGCGCTTTATCATATTGAGGTCCTATCCTTCTATTCCTAGTTTGCTGAAGGTTTTTATCATGAAATAGTGTTGAATTTTATCAAATGCTTTTTCTGCATCTATTGAGATGATCATGTGAGTATCCTATGTTATTTTAATATATTGCATTACATTAATTGATTTTCACATGTTGAAATATCCTTGCATCCCTGGGATACATCCAACTTGGTCATGATGTATGATCTTTTTAACATGCTATTGAATTCAGTATTCTAGTATATGTTCAAGGATTTTTGCATCTACATTCATCAGGAATATTGGTTTGTAGTTTTCTTATAGTGTTTTGTTTAAGTTTTTAAAATTTAATTAATAAATAAATTTATTTATTTTTAGCCACATTGGGTCTTCCTTGCTGCGTGTGGGTTTTCTCTAGTTTCAGCAAGTGGGGGCTACTCTTCGTTGTGGTGCACGGGCTTCTCATTGTGATGGCTTCTTTTGTTCTAGGCACACAGGCTTCAGTAGTTGTGGCACGCAGGCTTCAGTAGTTGTGGCATGTGGGTTCACTAGTTGTGGCTTGCAGTCTCTAGAGTGCAGGCTCAGTAGTTGTGGTGCATGGGCTTAGTTGCTCCACAGCATGTGGGATCTTCCCAGACCAGGACTTGAACCCGTGTCCCCTGCATTGGCAGGCGGATTCCTAATCACTGTACCACCAGGGAAGTCTCTCTTATAGTGTTTCTGGCTTTGGTATCATGGTAATGCTAGCCCCTAAAAATGAGTTTGGGTGTGTTATCTCCTTTGTTTCTGTAGCTCCCAGAGGTTTAGTATATGCTGTGTCTCATCAGGACTCTGAGACAAGTGAGATAGAAGCCAGTTCTTCAGATAGCACCTGGAAAAGTTAGGATATTGGATGTTTGGTACATGTCTTTCCCTACTCAGGAAGAAGCTGTGAGCTGAGGGTTTCCTCCCAATTGTCTGGTTCTGTGCCAGGGGTGGGGATTATGATGAGAAGGTATCTCCAATTTTCTTACCAGTTTAACGTGGCTAGTTTCATACTTGCCCTGAGTGCAGGAGCCTCTAACTTGTGTCTTGATTTCTCACAAAAGGAACTGAACTGTGTATTGCTGTTGAATCAGGATGTCATGTGGGGAAGGAGAGTCTTGCTGACACCATTCCCATTATTTTTTTAAAGAGAGTAAAACTAGAGTTTCAAAGGTTTAGTTTAATATTATTTTATGTGACTCTTATTGCTCTTTTTTTCTGAGGGGAAAGCATTGTATTTTTGGTGGTTTTAAATTGTATTACATGTTTAAAACATGGTGCTCTCATGCTTTCACTGGATTTCTTAGAAATCCTGAAATTACGTTATTAGCAGAATTGAAAATATATTGCAATTAACCTAAGTGAGTAGAGCACTAAGTACCAATCTGTATTTTGTAAGTTCTCCTTTCTGCTGAAAGTTACTATATGAGAAAATATTTTAAGAAAATTTCAGTGTATAGATAGAAGTGACAGAAAATTAGAGAGGATTTAATTGAAATTGTAAATAAATCATGTAGCTTCCATCGACCTGTAACCTTTTGGGAAAAAAGTCATTTAAAAAGTTTGGTGGAATTAATTTTCACAATATGGCTCAGTTATTGCTAGACAATGGAGTCTGATCAGTGTACCACCAACCACTAGAACCAGGACAGTGTTTTGGCTCATCATAAGAATCACTGGGCCATTTACTAATACTATTTCCAGGTTTTCCTCTAGAGCTTCTGATTCAGTATATCTTGGGTAGTATCCAGACATTTATTTTTAACAGGTCACCATTACCCCAATGTACAAACTCCAATGATTCTTATGATCAAGCAAGGTTGGGAAACACATACTGACTGGACGGATCTTCACGTTACTGACTTTTCTCCAGGCTTGCCCTTCATTGCAGGGGCTGAAGAGAATAGAGTTGCCATTAGAATCCACTTGCAATGACTTACTTAAAAGGTTATACTTCCGTATCTTTCCAAAACTGACTGAAACAGATAATTAACTACATTCATCCTTCCACTTTCCTTTTAGTCAGACCGTGTTGCAGCCATGTTGAGACTCCAAAGAAATCGAAAAAAAAAAGGTGTTCTTACTCAAAAACAAAACAAAATGAAAAACAAAAAGCTGAGGACTTCTGCTGAAAACTAACAGTAGCTTTTCCCCTTTCCTGATGCTATTTTGAGGCAAAATACTAAAGACAGTGGAACTACAAGTCATAAAAGACTTGAGTTCTAATCCAAATTCAATCATTTACTAGATATACAGTCTTTTCAAGTAATTTAACCATCTTGAATTTAGCTTTTTCGTCTATAAAGTCTAAATAGAAACGCCTGCCCTATCTACCTCTCTACATTTTTGTAAGGATTAGAATGAGATAATCTAAGTAAAATGCCTTTGAACTATAAAATACTATACATATGCTAATATTATTTTTACTATTGAAGAGCCACAACCTAATATGAATAGTATTAACATACATAAATAGTTTGTTATAATAAGAACAATCAGAACCATTTGTAGTTTTCAAAAGTCAAAAAGACACTAACCAGATTTTTAAAATTCTATAGTAATTCCCTAATTTATATAGACTTACCTTGATTCCACAAGTGGCAGCATACACTCATACAGTCTGGTTATACAAAAATCTAAAGCAAATGAAAATTTCTAATTTCTTTTGCATTGGTAATTACACTACATTTTCTCAGTTCCAAATGCACTCTTCTATACCATGTTTTTGATGGGACTCTGCAAAGTATATTTCTGCTTACCAAATGTCTTTGAATGAGATTCTGACAATAGAGAGCAGTAGAAGGAGACTGGAAGGCTGAAGAAGAGAGGATGGTCCTTACTGTTTTGCTTCCTATTCCTATCAGTATCACCCAAGGGACAACCCTTCATCCTGACATTGGTTGTTGGTAATTGTCGCAGTTGGTTCCTGTTTTTCTACACTACCAGAATCAACCTCATTGTGCCCCCAGAGGTACCAGCATTAGCTGGCAGTGTATCAAACTCAGAAATGAGTCCCATCTCAGCAAACCTCTCCTCTTATTTTGTAGTTTCTGAAAATACAAACTTCTCTTTGTTTTCCTAGCCCAAGGGGTGATAGTTACCTTCCTGAATTTAACACTCTTGTTGCTTCACAGTTTCCTTTTTGCTTTTTAAAATCCTCTAAAACATGTCTAAACAATTTATCATATTAAATTCTTCTGGTGAGTTTTCTGTTTTCCTGCTTGGACCCTTACTGATACTAACCATCCATTTAACAATCACTTGCACAAAGATGACTTTTCAGGATGGTGTGCATGGACAGTAACTGTAATTTGAATAGAATGTTAAACATAGTGTGCATAATGATGTCAAGATATATACTAGTGAGATAGAAAAAAAAAAGCAGCCACCGTCATCCAAAATTAAACTGATGTTCAGAGCTAGACCACAATATTATTACATGCTGGCCTGACACTCACAGTCAGGTTATTTTGCTCTCTTGTTGAACACATTGTTTAATTTAACAGACTACAATCTAAAACAAGATTACTCAGACTATGATAAGATGAAACAAAAAAGGCTTCTTCATAATTTTGCCTCAACAGACAAAACCAAGTTTGCAATGCCACACGCAAAATACCCTATCACAGAATTGTTCCCACTTTCTCACAGCATCCAATCTAGAGCAAATCCTCACTTCCTTATACCTTCCTTTAAATCACCCAACCAAAGCCCAAATCCTCCAGTAAGTTATTTCTAACAACTTCTTACTGTGATGTGTCATGGTTCTCCATGGTATGTGTTCTCCTTTGCTGCAACAAGTAATAAACACAACTTATTTAACTATTGGTTTATTCTTAGTGGGTTTGACTGAGGGACATTGACACTGGTAAAATATTCCTTGGAAGTGGGTGAGAGAATTTTCAGAGGCAATGGTTATATTCCATTGTGTGTATAAAATGTGCTTCCAGAAGAAGCTAGAAAGTGACCAACATGGGTTTTTGTCACAATGGCATTTTATATCTGATTATGTAATTATTTCATGAATACCTCTCTTCTTATTAAATCTAGGTCATTAGCTCCATGAGAGCAGGGAAAACATCTGCTTTTTCTCACCATTGTATCCCTAAGATCAAGCACAATGTCTGGCACATTGTGGACCTGTGTAGTACAATAGAAATATAATATGAGACACATACATAGGCTTACATTTTCTAGTAGGAACATTAAAAAAATGAAAAACTGATGGTAAAATTAATTTTAATAATATACTTTAACTCAATATATTCAAAATTTTATTTAAACATGTAATTAGTATAAAAATTGAGAATTTTACGTATTATTTTTACTGTACAAAATGTTTGAAATCATGTGTATTTTACATTTATAGTACATGTCAGTTTGAATGTTAAATTTTCATCATACAAACTTGATCTATATGTAAATTTCATAAGATTTACAGTTGAAAAGAAGATTCAAATACCTAGGTTTTCTAATAACTTAATTGTTATTTTTTCAAAGCTTTATTGAGGTATAATTAACAAAAACTAAATTACACATATTTAAATTGTACAATTTGATGTTTTGATATGTCTATATGCTCAAGAAACAATCTTGGACGAACATACCCATCATCCTTAAACGTTTCCTAATGCCCCCTTTCAATCAATTTGCTGTACCTTTTGCCCTCTTACCTTACCATGCAACCACTGATCTGCTTCCTGTTTGCATTTTCAATAATTTTATATAGATGGAAGCATACAGTATGTACTCTTTTTTTCATCTGGTTTCTTTCACTCAGGCTGATTATTCTGAGATTCATTCATGTTGATGTATGCATCAATAGTTCATTTTTTTATTGTTGAGTACTATTTCCCTATATGAACAAAAACAATTTGTATATCCATTCACCTGTTAATTAACATTTAGTTTGTTTCTAATTTTAGGCTATTATAAATAAAGCAGTCATAAACATTCATGTACAAATCTTTGTATGGATATGTGCTATCCCTCCTCTTGGGTAAATACTTATCAGAATAGCTGGATCATGGGGTAGGTGTATGTTTAGCTTTTTAAGAAACTGCCAAACTGTTTTCCAGAGTGGTTGTACCATTTCACATTCCCACCAACAACATTTGATTGTTCCTTTATCTCCATATCTTTGCCAATATTTGTTATTGTCAGTTTTATAGTATTATATTTTTGATTCCTTCATATCCTTACCAAAACTTGGTATGATTAAAAAATTTTAACTATTATAATGGGTGTTCATATTGTGGTTTAAATTTACATTTATCTTGTGACTAATGTTGAGCACCTTTACATGCTCTTATTGGCTATCTCCATATCTTCTTTGGTGAAGTGTCTTTCAAATATTTTGCCCATTTTTTATTGGGTTGTGTTCCCTTATTATTGAATTTTGAGAATTCTTTCTGTATCCTGGACACAGGTCATTTATCAGCTGTACCATTTGTAATTATTTTCCCCCTATCTATGGTTTGTCTTTTATTCTCTTAATGGTATCTCTTTATAAAAACAGCTATACTACAGTATTATGTTTACATAATATAAACAGATTTTCAACTGTAAATCTTATGAAATTTACATATAGATCAAGTTTGTATGATGAAAATTTAACATTCAAACTGACATGTACTATAAATGTAAAATACACATGATTTCAAACATTTTGTACAGTAAAAATAATACGTAAAATTCTCAATTTTTATACAATTTAACGTTCAAAATGACATGTACTATAAATGTAAAATACAAATGATTTCAAAGATTTTGTACAGTAAAAATAATATGTAAAAATCTCAATTTTTATACTAATTACATGTTTAAATAAAATTTTGAATATGTTGAGTTAAAGTATACAGTTCAATGATTTTTAGTAACTTCACTTAGTGGTGAAAACATCATCATATATCAGTTTTAAAACATTGTAATCTCTGTAATATATCTCTCATGTCTATTTCCAGATATTCCATATTCCTATCCCCAACCTCAGGCAACTACTGATCTATTTCCTGTCTCTATGAATTTGTCTTTGGACATTTCATATAAATAGAATCATATAATATGTAGTCTCTGTGTCTAGCTTCTGTCACAGTGCATAATCTTTTTGAGGTTCATCTATGATGCATCATGTGTCACTAGTTAATTCATTTTTATTACTGAATTGTATTACATTGTATGGATATACTGTACTTTGTCTATTCATTTACAAGTTGATGAGCTTTTAGGTTGCTTCCAATTTTTGGCTATTATTCAGGCTGTTACATCAACTGCTGAACATATGCATGCAATCCTACATGTAGAAGTGTTTTTGTTTCTCTTTGGCAGATACTGATGAGTGGAATTGCTGGGTTGTATGGTAGGTTATGCTTGATGTTTCCAGAAACTACCAAACTGTTTTCCAAAGTGGCTGTACCATTTTACATTCCCACCATCAATATATGATTGTTCCTTTATCTTAATATCTTTGCCAATATTTGTATTGTAGAGAGTGTGAAATACCTTATTTTGGTTTTAATAGGCATTTCCTGAATGACGTATGATTTTGAGCATCTGTTCATGTATTTATTAAAAATTCATGTATCTGCTTTGTTGAAATATCTGTTCATATCTTTTGTCCATTTTATGATCAGATTGTTTGTCTTTGTAAGAGTTTTTTGTATATTCTGGATCAAGTCTTTTAATGGATAAGTGATTTGTAAGTATTTCCTTCTAGGCTGTTGCTTGTCTTTTCATTTTCTTCATGGTGTCTTTTGAAGTGCTAAAGTTTTGAATTTTGTTGAGATCCAATTTATTCATTTTTAAATTTTACACACTATACTTTGTTGAACAGACTATCTTTCTCCTCCGCAATAAATTGTCATAACATCTTTGTATAAAATCAATTGACTATAAATATAACAACTTATTTCTGCACTCTCAATTCTGTTCCATTGTTCCAAAGCTATCTACCATACAATAACTTGAGCTATCTTTCTAAAATCTACTCATGTCTTTTTTTTTTACTTTTGAAATCCTTTAATAGTTTCCCTTCTAAGGAAAAGTTACATCAAAATCTCCTGCATGTTAAAATGCAGATTTATGGGTCCTATACAGACCAACTGAATGAGCTTCTTTGAGAAAACACAAGTTTAATGAAATTCTGTTATATTAATATTTTAAGTATCATAACAGTTGTAGCAGAAAGCCAGAAAATAGTATTGTTAAAATATTAGTTACTCATCAATTCTAAATACTGAAATATACAAATAATAAATAGTAATGTAAATTATTTAACTTTGATTGAGATGTTTATATCAATCATGATTCAATTCTATGATCAAATTAACTGGGCTTATTACATGTAGAAAAATTATGATATTTTATGAAATATCTTAAAAATTTTTTTTTAAACTACAAAAACCTGCTCAAAGATTATACAATGTGATGATTACTGCATTTTATTTAAGGTTACCTTTTTAGTATATGTAAATATTATAAACTCAAAATATGTCCTTTGAGATTAATTAACTTATTGAAGTTCAGTTTTGCCAACTTTACAAATATCATAACAACTTTCTCAATGGCATTCTTACTAACGAGACGGGGAAACCCATTTGCTGCTTTAAATGAAAGATTACTTACTGCTCTTTTTCTAGAACACCCTGTAATCCAAGGCACAGTAAGGTTTCCTGAAATCTGTGGAAACAACAAATGGAATCTCAGTAAGGTATGCATTGACACTATTGGAATGCTGATCAACACCAAAGAATTCATACAAGATGTCAAGATAGGTCTGCATTCAGAGCATATCTCCCATGTGGACAATGCTGTTACCTTATTGAAAGCAAGAGATTTAAAAGGCTTTCCTTTGTGGGAAAATTCAAGAAGTAGTGCAGTTCCTCTGAAAATTCAAGAACATTTTGAAGACATTTTTTGGGCCTGGAAGTACCCGGTTTGGAAGGTTTGGAAATCTACAGACAATAAAATTATTATAATAAAAATGCAGTGTTCTGTGGAATAAATATTACAATAATTAAATAATTAACTATAGCCATCATACTGTATATTAGCTCTCTAGGTTTATTCATCTTACATAACTGCAAGTCCCTTTTTACGTAGAAACTACTAAGGTGAATAGCTAGTAACACCTTATTACATCAGCATTGCCGCTCAAGGAGATAGATGCTACTCTCATAGGATTCTGGGGAGTGTTTAAAGAGACCAAGGTGTTTCTGTGAGCTATGGCTCAGGTTAGTCTGGACTTAACCATACCTTTTCCTGGGACACACAAGAATTGGGGAGTACTCCAAACTCTCCCCTTGCCCTCTCCTTCCCTTCCAAACGTGCGCTTCCTGAGAGACTGACAAGCTAAATCAGCCTTGCTAAGTGGAAGTGGTGGTGGGAATGTGGTATTCAATCAAACATTTATTGGTTTTGATAAATTATATTCAGTGATGGCCAATTAATTTGTATTATGCTTACTGATAAGAAGTGATGATCAAACAAAGTAAATAGTAGAGTAATATCCTCAATTATTCAAATTTCAGGTAAAAGAATACTGTCCCTGGACACCAGACCTGCCATTTTACTTTGAGTTCAAAATGCATCAATATGCTAGGGACAGGCTAAAAATGATATAAACTCCAAATACTAGCTGTAAGGAAAATTTTACTAAAGTTAAAATCCCATTACGGTAAAATGACAATTAACTAGAATCCTTGAGGGTCATGAGAAGGTTTGAATAATTGATTTTTTTAAATGGTGAACAAGAGTGAAAAGAAAATTTCTACATAAAAAGTCTTTAAAAAGTATAATTTCTTGTCCTCCCACTAATACTTGGTATATGATACAATGTTTGCAAAGTAAATTGATTGCTAGTCTCAATGAAGGAGGTAAATCTGCTAAAATAATCACATAATATACTCTTGAAAGAATAGAGATATCCAGCTATTTTGGAATATTTGTGCACATACTTCCATCTATTAGTGAGGACATTTTAAAACTGATTATGTAAAGTTGCTAGAGAAAACATGTTAAACCAAATGAATTGTAGCCCCCCCATAAACTAGTAACTAATAAAAAGTTAATATGAAACCATAAAAAGGATACAAATAATAAACATGGTAATTGAATTTCTTTAAACATGGACCTTATATATTTAAGGAATATAAAATGTGGTTTCTTGATTAAGTCAGTTGTATGTAACCAAGAAAATGGAAAACTCCTATAAGCACCTTAACATACAAATATTATAAATTCCATGTGATTTGGGAAGAGATGAAGTTTCATTTTTTTGTTTTATAATTCTGTGGCACCAGTTACATGATACTCAAATGCTATATTCAACTACCCTCTATTATTTACTTTAAATCTATTATTTAGTTCCTTATGTTTCTGCTAAAACTTAAGAATGACCAAGCATAGTAGCTAAATTTGTAGGCTTTTTTGAATCATAGTACTGTATAAATGTTTCCCTCAAATTTGGAATGTTTTCTTCGGTGCAAGAGTGATGACAAGGTTTCTCCCTCAACAGAAGCTATAAAATACAGTATTTCAAATGAGTCGGAAAATATACTTCTCATTTAAGTGATATTTAAGTTCCAAACACACTTTTCAACACCCTGGCTTGGAAAATTGCAAAATGAATCTACAAGACAAGACTAATTTAACAAATATATTAGAATTTACATATCCAAATGAGTTAATTTGTGTTTCAAAATAAAAACCTTTGGAAGTTATAAAGTCATTTCAATGATGTTGCTATTGTTGAAAGCACTTTGGGAACTTTTCTTTTGGAGTTGTTAGTTCATGACTCACCTAGATATTCTGTCTCATTCATATTCTCTTTGTTTTAACTGAAAATATAACAGCTCAGATTGAACATCCATATTATTCACTAAACGTGTCTCAGAATAAGTTCTATTTTCCAAAATCAAATTTTCCCTGAAATGATGAAGATTTGTCACCACTGAAAGCATTTAAAAGAATCCCACAGGTCCTTAAAGCAATTGTAAAAGAACTTCAAAAACTTTTTGACAAATTGAACATTATTGAAATATGTATAGATAACTTTCCAAGGTAACTAATTTGAATTCTTTTCGAATATTTATCAGGCATCTCTGTACTAGGTGCTGTTTTAGGTGCTACAGGAAATAAAAAGATGGGTAAAACATAATTTCCTGGAGGGCAAGAACTATGATCTTAGAGGGAAAGATAAGACAGGTACATGAATGACTGTAATACAAAGATAAATATGATAAGTGCCACAAGGGAGGTACCATACATGAAGTGATATAGGAGTTAAAGACACAGCAAAATTACATCGACTTGAGGATTTATATCTCAGCTGAACCTTAAAAGTTGAGCAGAATCTTGATAGAAATAAAAGAGCATTCCAGGGGTAAAGAATGGCATGAATACTGTGGAATAAAAGGATAGGGTGTGTTTGGGAATGGTGAATTCAGCTAGAACTAGAAAGGGAGTTAGTCTTTGTGGAGGCCATGAATGCCAAGGTACATTTATATCTAATTCTGTAGAAAATGGGGAGTCATTGAAAGTTTTTAAGCAGATGAGTTATATGGTCAGAATTGTACTTTTATACATTAGGATGATTAATGTGACTAAATGTGTATAGTGAATTGAATAAGTATGGAAACTTTCACAATAATTTAGGCAAAAGGTAATCTAGGCTTGGAACTAGATTAGAGGAGGTAGGAATTGAGAAGAGAAATATAAAACATATTTCTAAAGAAAGGTCTTGTGCATGAGATAGAAGATAACTAGACAGTCTGGAGATTACTGGAATAGTCTTTTTATGGCCATCATAAAACTGCCTCCACAAATGGCTGTCCTGCTCCAACTAATGGAGAGTTGCAGAGTCACAACTTTGAATGTGAATGCAAGGAAGTGCCTAATGTTGGAAATCTGCTTCTCTTGGCTAAGAGTAGATACACTAAAGTATGTAACACGCTAATTTGGATGTAAACTGGAGTCACATCATATGGATAGTTAAGATTTGTGAATCCAGCTATAACACTTACCTTTCTCATGGAAAATTATACTTAAAATAGATACCATATATCAGAATATTAATTACACATTTTATACACACATTATTATACATGGTTATACATTCACAGGAAAGCATGCTTATAGTTACTTTTGTGGATGATTTAAGGAATTTTTAAAAGAATTTTTACTATATTTCATTTTATACGATTTAGACCCTACATATGACTCTGTTGTAATATTTCTTCTAGACTATGAGAATCTTAAGGGCAAAGTATCATGTTTAAAACAATTTAGTCTAATTATTTTTATACAGTAACACAGAGAATATACACAAAAAAGCATTTGTTTTTGATTTCAAAAATCATTGTTAGAAAGACAATTCTACACATATCATAGGTATTGTATTTTTAAAACTTCAGAGCAGTTCATGGGTCTAACAAAGCTCCTATCTGAAATATACTATATTTTATATAAGCCAGGAAAATTAAGTATATTATTAATTAGCATATGTTTAAAGAGAATTTGATTATCTGAAACACTCAGACAATAACCATGTCTCTCAGCAAAGTTCATCAGTAAGTGATTCATAAATTAATGTTTTAGCTTTCCATCAGTTGTTTTGGTATCAGTTGAGCATTCAAACCTATCAAACCTATCAAGCATTCTGCTTTAATCAGCAAGGCTTCCTAGATGTCTTTCAATTATGAGTTATAGAGCATAGAGGACACCGCTGGGCGTGTGGTAGGCAATTAATAAATATATGCTGATTGAATGATTGAATTAATTTGTGCCTTTATTATTAACTAGCTTCACTTGCCATAATTCAACAAAGGCCAAGAGTGGAAATATACAAGAGACCATTATATAGGGTAGGCAGTTGGGAGGAAGGGAGTAAGTTGTTTCTGGTTGAGAACCATGTGTTCTGGAGCAAAGAAGAAAAGAAGTACTGGCTTATTTAAAAATATTTCCCCCTCTTCTCTCTACCAAGTCTAGAAAAGCTTTCAGAAACTAAATAAGCTTACAAGTGAAATTTTAATATTACTACTTTTGGCTAAGGAACTAACACCCTTTTTTAAGCATATGGATTTTTCTTATATTAAGTCATAAGAAATTAGTGTTTAGAAAAGTTTACTAGCCTGACAAATTCTTGCAGTTGACAACCAAGATGCTATTTGTTTTTTTTTCTATATAATTTTACTAGTAAAAATTCACAAACCATAAGAGATTAAGATCAGGGAAACTAGAATTCTGAGACATTTCAATGGAATTATAAAAAGTACACATACATGGCATAACAAGCCTGATTTCACCATACTGATTCTAAAGATACTGGCTGTTAAAAATAATGGAAGGATATAAGTAAAATAATATAAATTATTATGTGGAATGATTAAGTTCTGATGCCAAGGACCTGGGGAGTTTACAATTACACATCTGGATCCCCTGAAATTATACTCTCAAAAATATTTAAAAATATTATCTCAATGCTACTCATGTAAAAAAAACTGAGAAAATATAAAAATTCTTTACTAACTTTAGAAAATAAAGTGTCAAATGTTAGCTTTAAGTTCTACATATATTTTTACAACTGAAATTAAATGTTTTATTACATGTATACACAGATCAGTTCCTTAAAAAACAGCAAAAGATTTATAGCTCTTATCAAGCTACAATCCTTGCTGGGCTGGACTAGCATTCTTAACATGAATCATGGTTTCATGTCTTTGTTTTTGCACATGGATCCTTGTTGAACCAAAACATAAGCATTTAAAAGAAATCAAACACCCTGGTTGTTTGTTGCACTAATACTATATGTACTGATACACTTACTCCATAATTTAAAAAACAAACAGCAGAGACAGCCTCAAGATGAAAGACTAAGCAGACCTAGAGTCTCATCCCTCTTCCCTGGAAACATCAAATTTAAAACTAGAGATTGACAAGAATAACATCATGGTAGAAATTAGTCAAAGATTTTACAGCAACCAAGCAAATAAACAACCAAGAAAAAGGCATACTAAAAATGTAGGAAATTTCACAGCATTTTAAAAAGTGTCACACTCTCTTCCTTGTGTAGCATGACATGGATCAGGGAAAGTGTTGGCCTTGTCACCAGTCCCCTTATGTGAACCAAAGAGAACAGAGTAGACAGAATTTACAACATTTTAACCTGGCTTTGGGCTGCTTGAGAGATTCATCTCTTTAGCTCCTAACTTGGAGCTCACATAGCCAAAAGTGGCATGACGCAGATCTCAGGCTAGGAGAAGTAGCAGGAAGCATCAGGCAAGACTCAAGAAAATGGCAAGAAGACTATAGACCCACATACACCTGGAGAAAGAGATTACTGATTGATGAATATACTAGAACATCTAAGGGTCTAGGATAAGCAAGAATAAGAATCTTCCAGAAATAAAGATATTTAAAAGTAGCTGCATACAGAGGGGAATCAGTACAAAGCATGCACACAGGACCAGGGGAGACACATGCCCAGGAAAGGCCTACAAAGACCTTAGGCCTTTACACCAGTCTAATTAGTGAAGGTCTTCAACTGTGCATACCCAGACTGCAAAGACTGGGAGAGGTGGTGGTTTATTCAAATGCCCAATTTTTAAAAAATCACAAAATATACAGAGAAATAGGAAAACATCAGCCATTCAAAAGAACAAAATAAATGTCCAGAAAATGTCCCCGAAGAAACATGAACATTGGATTTACTACACAAATACTTTAAAACAATTATATTGAATCTGCTCAAAGAACTAAAGAAAAACATAAAGAAATAAAAGAAATAAGGGTGACAATATATGTATAAAATGAGAATATCAGAAATAGAGATTATAAAAGGAACCAAACAGAAATTTTAGAGCTGAAAATACTATAACTGAATGGAAAAATTCACTGAAGGATTTCAACAGAAGAGAAAAGAGGTGGAAGAAAGGATCAGTGAACTTGAAAAGAGGTCATTTCATATTATGAAGTTTGAGGAGCAAAAAAGGAAAAATAATTCTTATCAATAAAAATGTGAACAGGGCCTAAGATACTAATGGGACATCAAAAGCAGACCAATATATGCATTATAGAAGTCCCAGAAGGAAGAGAGAAAGGCAAAGAGACAGAAAGATGATTTGAATAAATACCTGAAAACGTCCCAAATTTGAGAAAAGTCACTGATATACAAATCCAAGCAGTTGAAAAAACTCCAAGTAGGATAAATACAAAGAATTCCACACAGAGACACATTATAATCAAACTGTCAAAAGACAAAGACAATGAAAGAATACTGGAAGCAGTAAAAGTGACTCATCACATACAGGGGATTCTCAATAAGATTATATGAGGATTTCATAGCAGAAAGCTTGCAGGTAAGAAGGAAGTTGGATGATATATTTAAAGTGGTAAAAGAAAAAATTATCAGCTGAGAATTATATATCTAGGAAACTGTCCTTCAAAAATGAAGGAGAAATTAAGACATTTCTAGATAAATATAAGTTGAGTGAGGTTATTACCACTAAATCTGCTCTGCAAGAAATGCTAAAGGGAGTCCTTCAAGTTGAAATGAAAGGACACTAGACATTAAATTGAAGCCATATGAGATTATAAATTTCTCCAGTAAAGGTAAATACATGGACAAATATAAAAACAAGTATTAATGTAACGTTTGGTTTGTAACTCCACTTTTCATTTTTCTACAGGAATTTAAAGATGAAGGCATAAAATAATTATAAATCTATGTTAATGGTTACACAATATATAAAAATGTAAGTTGTGATATCAGTAAAATGGTAGGACAGAACTGTAAAGGATTAAAGATTTGTATGCAATTGAAGTTGTTACTATCAATTTAAAATAGATTGTTATAACTTTAAGACATTATATGTAACCCCCATGGTAAACACAAAGAAAATATGTATAAATATATACAAAAGGAAATGAGAAAGGAACCAAAAAGAGTTACTATAAAAAAGACAGTTAAACAGGAAGGAAGGTAGTAATGGAGGAAACGAGGGACAAAAATATTTAAGGCATTCAGAAAATAAGTAACATAATGGCAATAGTAAGTCCTTCACTATCAGTAATTACTTTAAATGTAATTGGATTGACTTTCCCAATTAAAAGACAGATTAGAAGAATGGATTAAAAAAACAGGATCCAACCATAGGCTGTCTACAACAGACTCACTATAGATCTAAGGAACCTTACCTTACACCATACACAGAATTAGCTCAAATGGGACAAAGGCTTAAACATAAAAGCTAAAACTGTAAACTTTTTAGAAGAAAATAGAACAGCTTCCTGATATTGGATTTGGCAATGATTTCTTAGATATGACACCAAAAGCATAAGAACAAAATAAAAACTAGATAAATTGAACTAGATCAAAATTAAACACTTTTGTGAATCAAAAGGATACTATCAGTAGAACGAAAAGGCAACCAAAGAAATGGCAGAAAATATTTGTAAATCATATATCCAATAAGGAGTTAATATATAGAATATATAAAGAACCCTTACAATCTACAATACAGAAGCAATCTGATTTTAAAAAGGCAAAGGAAGATCAAATTAAAGGAAAGAATGGAGTAGGGAGGAAATGAAAGTATTAGAAGATAAAAAAATACAAAAGAGAACGGAAGAAAAACAATAGAAAAATCAATGAAAACAAAATTTTTAAAAGAGCAATACATTTAAAAAACCTCAGGCAGATTGACTGTAGTATGTTGAATGGTGACTGTCAAAAAGATATGTCCATGTCTTAAACACTGGAATCTATGAATGTGACTTTATTTGGAATAAGGGCCTTTGAAGATGTAATTAAGTTAATGATCTTGAGATGTGATCATCCCAGATTATTCAGGTGGACTCTAAATCCAAGGACTAGTATCCTTACAAGAGAAAGAAGAGAAGAGATGAGAAGAGGTCATGTGAAGATGGAGGCATAGATTGGAATTATGCAGTTACAAGTGAAAGAATACCTGGAGCCACAAGAAATTGAAAGAGGCAAGGAAGTATTCCCCCCTTGAGCCATCAGAGGGAGTATGACCCTGAGGGAACCTTGATTGCAGATTTCTTGACCCAAGAACGGTGAGAGAATAAGTTTCTACTGATGTAAGCCACTCAATTTGTGGTTATTTGCTATAGAAACCCTAGGAAATTAATACACTAACCAAAGGAAAAGGAAAGAGAAATGAGGAACACAAATTACTAAAATTAGGAATGAAAGAAGGCACTCTCTACCAAACTTACAAACATGTAAAACATGAAAGGGGAATACTATGAAAAACCTTATGCCAACAAACTAGATAACTTACTGCAAATAGATATCTAGAAAGACCTAAAATCTCCAAAGTGATCCAAGAATAAATAGAAAATCTGAATGGGCTTAAACAAGTAAAAACTTTGTAATACCAAAATCTCCAACAAAACAGTCCCAGCCATGATGGCTTCATTGGTGAATTCTACCAAGCATTTAAAGAATTAATAACAATTATTTACAAACTAATCCAAAAATCAGGAGAGAACACTTCACAACTCATTCTATGAGGCCAGTATTGCCCTGATATCAAACCAAAGTATTATAATAAAGAAAGCTATAAGCCAATATATCTTATGAATATACCCCCAGAAATCTTCAACAAAATAGTAGCAAACAAAATCCAGCAACATGTAAAAAGGATTTACACCATGTTTAAGTGAAATTTATCACAGGAATGCAAGGTTGACTGAACATCTAAAAATCAATTAGCATAATATATCATATTCCTAGAATAATGGACAAAAATCACATGATAACCTCAATGGGCATAGAAAAAAACACTTTAAAAAGATTATTCACAATTACCCAGTGGGGCTTATCCCAAGAGTTTATGGTTGGTTCAACATATAAAAACTAATCTGGAGCGAAGCCACTAAGATGGGACATAGGTCTTTCCTGACTTTGCTCCCTCTCACAAGAACAAATAACAACTATTACTGGACAAGACACCACAGAGAAAATCTTAGAACAGTGCTGTGAGGATGGAGCAGCCCCTTGCACCACAGAGAACAAGACAGACCACATTAGAATGGTAAGAGGAGCGGCTACATGCTGACCATATTGCCCCTCCCCCAAGCTGACATAGCACTACACCAAGAGGTTTCCTCTGAGTCTACAGTTCTTCCAGTGGAAAGACATGACTCAGGGTAGACATCCAGCACCCCCTGCATTGTGGGTCACTTCTTGGGATTCCACACTCTGGTCTATCCCACAGGGATTATGGGGGAATTTGTGGGGCTTGACCACTATGAATCTGATTGTGATGGAGGAAAAGGGAGAGGCTAGCAACAACCAGAACTTGCATCTTTGTAGACCAAGTTCCTACCTGGAGCACCCAAGTAGGGGTCCCAAACAGTGGCTTTGCTCATCTGCAAAGCCAAGTTGATGGCATAGTCTGACCAGGGAACTTGACAGGGTGCAGGTCTGCCTGATTTTTGTCCTCAAAGGAAGAGCATTCCAGTCCTGGAGCCTGGTCTTCCCCGACTCAGGCAGGGTAGCTGAGTCATAGCCTAATCCACTGTTGAGAATAGCTCCCAGCCCCATCTGATCAGAAAGGCTGGTCAGAAGACCTGAAAGCTACACAGCCTGACAACACTCAAGCAGAGTATGGCAGGCAGAACTGATCATCCACACAGAGCAAACCTAGGGGCACCGTTCAGCCAGAAGACTTGCGGAGGGGGTTAGCTGATTCAAGATGACAAATAAAGAGCCTTGCCCAGCTTGGAGTCAGTTTACCTGTTCTGCCCAGGCAGGGGAGCTAATTCTAGCTCCACTTTTTGCTGGGTATTGCTCCAGGCCCCTCAAGATAAGAGACCCTGATCCAGAATACCTGAGAGCCTTCTTGGGGCTGGCCCTCCTGTTATGCCCAGGCAGGGGAGCTAGTTAACAAGCCTGCTCACTGCTGAGTGTACCTCTCTGTCCTGCCCAACAAGAAATCCTGGCCAAAACACCTGGAGAGCCCAACAATGCTCGAGTGGAGAGTGCAGCAGGCAGAGTTGATCACCCACAGAGCAAAGCCAATGGCCCCATTCAGCCAGGGAACTTGACAGAGTGGGTTATCTTGAGTAAAGACCAAAATCAAAGAGCTTTAACAGCTTTGGAGATGTTTCTCCAGCTACCCACAGGTAGGGAAATGAACTCATAGTCCTGTTCATGGCTGAATACAGCTCTCAGTCTGCCCAATCAAGGAACTTAATGAGAGTACACAGAAAGCTACACAGCTAATTCAACGGCCCCGTGTACAGTGACACTCAAAGAGAGCACAGCCCATGGCTTCCCCATCTGCAAAGCAAAACCACAGGCCTCATCTGACCAGGGAATTCAGTGCACACTCTGGCATGATTCTGTTCCCCAAAGAATGAGCTGTATAGGCCCTTGGTACTGTCCTGCTGACCTGCCAGGGCAGAGAATCAAATTCATAGCCTCACCAACTACTGAGTATAGTACCTAGATCTGACTATCTAGTAAGCCTATTCAGAGAATACAGACAACAGCAGAGCTGTTATATCTTACAGCCTCACTTGGGTAGGAAACCAAGCCAGCAGTACTATACAAACATTCTCGGCCAGCTGCATCCCACCCAAACAAAAAGCTTGGTCAGTGGCCTCACCTAAAAATAGACCCTGATAGCAAGCCCCACCACCTGTCCAAGGACATAACCAGCAGACATATCCAGAAACCCAACCTGAGCTGACTGGTGAAGAACTGTCTCTGCCAGAGAGAACCTGTAAAGTCTGAAAGACACAACTTACTCAAATGTGCAGATACCAAAGAATCTAGGGTGCTAAAATACCAGGTAAACACAATACCTCCAAAGGGAACTAATAAAACTCCAATAACTGTGCTAAAGACATGGAAATCTTTGACTTTTCATACAAAGAATTCAGAATAATGTTCTTAGAGAAGTTTAGTGAACTACAGAAACACATATACAAATGAAATTAGGAAAACAGAACATAAACAAAATGAGTTACAAAGAAACAGAAACAATAAGAAAACAACAACAACAATAAACCTTAGAGATGCAAATTACAGTGACTGAAGAATTCAATAGAGAGCTTCAAAGGAAGACTTGGTCACGCAAAAGAAAGATTCAGTGACCTAGAAGACCAGGAAGACATTTTAAATTATCCAATTAGAGAAGCAAAAACAAAAAATAATTTAAAAGAATGAAGAAAGCCCAAAGAATTTATAGGACACAATAAAAAAGAATATATTATGGGAATTCCAGGAGATTTTGAAAATAGCAAAAGAGAAGAGAGAAGTTATATAGAAGGAAACCCCCATAAGACAAAAGGCAGATTTCTCCACAGAAACTTCAGCCTAGAAAAGAATGGGATGATATATTCAAAATATTGAAAGAAATAAGCTGTCAGCCAAGAATTCTATATCTGACAATGCTATCCTTCAGAAATGAAGAATAAATATTTTCTTGAATAAATAAAAGTTAAGGGATTTCACTAGACCTGCCTTAGAAAAAAAATGCTAGGGGGAGTTCGTTGAGTGGAAGTTAAAAGACACTAATTAACATCATAAAAATGTACAAAGGTAGCATAAAACTCACTGCAATTGGTAAAGATATAGTCAAAGTTAGATTCTGTAATATGGTAATGGTAGTGCATAATTCACATACAACTGTAGTTTAAAAATAGAGACAGTAAAAATTATCCATAACTATAATAATTTGTTACTGGTTGTGTAATATAAAACTATGTAAAGTATAATGTCTATAGCCTAAAATGTCAGTTGGAGGAGAATTAAAAGTGTAAAGTGCAGCCATTATGGAAAACAGTATGGAGGTTCCTAAAAAGCTAAAAATAGAACTAACACTCCTGTGTGTATATCCAAAGAAAATAAAAATGCTAATTTGAAAAGATACATGCACCCCAATGTTCATAGCAGCATTATTTACGTTAGCCAAGTTATGGAAACAACCTAAGTGTCCATCAACAGATGAATGGAAAAAGAAGATGCGGATGGAATGGAATATTAAAATGGAATATTACTCAGCCATAAAGAAGAATAAAAGTCTGTCATTTGTAACAGCATGGATGGACCTAGAGAGTATTATGTTTAATGAAATGTCAGAAAGAGAAAGACAAATAATCTATGTCATCACTTATATGTGGAATATAAAAAATAAAACAAATGAATATATATAACAAAACAGAAACAGATTCATAGATAAAAAAGCAAACTAGTGGTTATCAGTGAGGAGAAGAAAGGAGATACAGGCAAAATAAGGCTATGAGATTAAGAGATACAAACTACTATGTATAAAAAAGATAAGGAACAAGGATATATTGTACAGCACAGAGAAATATAGCCATTATTTTGTAATAAATTTAAATGGAGTACACTCTATAGAAATAGTTAATCATGATGTACACCTGAAACTAATATAATACTGTAAATGATCGATACTTCA
The DNA here is from genome assembly GCF_002837175.3 of Physeter macrocephalus. Lineage (NCBI taxonomy): Eukaryota > Metazoa > Chordata > Mammalia > Artiodactyla > Physeteridae > Physeter > Physeter macrocephalus. The sequence continues at coordinate 59,808,128 of NC_041234.1, forward strand.
ATAAAAAGTATAAAGTTTAGGAATGCTATTGAAGTTAAGTTGTTATCAATTAAAAATAGGGTGTTATAATTTTAAGATGTTTTATGTAAGTCTTATAGTAACCAGAATGGAAAAATCATATAGTAATCACAAAAAAAGAACATAATAAATCAAGGCATACTGATACCAAAAGACATCAAAACAGACATTAATAAAAACATCAGGATAAGAAATAAGGAACAATGGATCTACAAAACAGCCAGAAAATAATTAGCAATTGGCAATAGTAAGTCCTTACTTATCAATAATGAATTTAAATGTAAATGGATTAAATTTCCAATCAAAAGAAACAGAATGGCTGAAAGGATGAAAGAACAAGATCCACTGATAGCTTTCAAGACCCTCAGTTTAGCCTTAGATACACACATAGACTTACAGTGAATGGATGGGAAAAGACATTTCAAGCAAATGGTAAACAAAAGAAAGCAGGAGTAGCTATACTTATAATAGGAAAAGTAGACTTTAAAATGAAATTGGTAAAAGGGAAAATGGAAGTCATTACATAATGATAAAGGGTTCAATCTATCAAGAAACTATAATGATTATAAATATGTATGCACCCAACTTTGGAGCACCTAAATATATAAAGCAAACACTAACATAAGTAAAGGAAGAGATAAACAGCAATGCAAGAATAGTTGGGGACTTTAATACCCCACTTTCAAAAAGGAATAGGTCATTCAGGAAGAATATCAATAAAGAAGCAGAGGATTTAACCAATACTGTAGACAAAATGGTTTTAACAGACCTATACAGAATATTTCATTTGATAACAGAAATAAGCCAAAGCATTTATGGTCAACTAATATTTGGCAAGGGAGCCAAGAGTACACAATGGAGAAAAGACAGTCTAATAAATGGTGCTGGGAAAATTGGATTTCACATGCAAAAGAATGAAACTAGACCCCTATCTACCACACTGACAAGAATTAACTGAAAATGGTCTTAAATGTAAAACCAGAAGCCATAAGACCCCTACAAGAAAATAGGAAAAATTCTCCTGACATGGATCTTGGCAATGATTTTTTATATATGACACCTAAAGCACAAGCAACAAAATAAAAAATAAACAAGTGGGACTACATCAAATCTAAAAGCTGCTGCACAGCAAAAGAATTATCCACAAAGTGAAAAGGCAAACTATGGAGTGGGAAAAAAATGTTTGTAAACCATATAGCTGAGAAGGGGTTAATAGCCCAAGTGTATAAAGAATACATACAACTTAATAGCCAAAACCCAAGTAACCCAATTAAGAAGTGGGCAAAGGACCTGAGTAGGCATTTCTCCAAAGAAGATATATAAAAGGCCACCAGGTACATAAAAAAAATGCTCAACTTCACTATTCATTAGGGAAATGCAAATTAAAACCACAACAAGATATCACCTCAAGTCTATAAGAATGGCCATCATCAAAAAGCAAGAGTTAACCAAATGCTGGGGTGGATGTGGAAAAAAGGGAACACTTGTGCAGTGCTGGAGAGATTGTAAATGGATACAGCCTCTATAGAAAACAGTATGGAGTTTCTTCAAAAAATTAAGAATAGAACTACCATATGATCCAGCAAGTCCACTTATGGGAAAATGTCCAAAGGAAATGAAAACACTAAAATGAAAAGACACTTTTACCCCATGTTCATAGCAGTAGTATTTACAGTAGTGAAGATATGAAAATTACTGGCTCATCTAAGACCTAAGGTGGCGGCGTTTGCATAGGGTGTAATTGCTGCAGGCATACCAGATGTGGAAATGTGGCCAAAGGATGACTCTACTAAGGAATGCCCAGGAACTTACCGATATTTGTGTTGTGATTTTTAAAAACTTTAAACAGTACAGTCGAAGCTCCCTCTTCACCACATGCCACAATCTCTGTGCATTGAAGGCAGAGACCGCGGTGGCCTCTGTAAGGTCACTCTGCCCCAGAGCCACTGGCTGGAGCCCCAGCCTCAGCCGCAGCACCACCGCCTCAGCCAGAGCCACCTCACACACTGCACGGCCACCAAAGGCAGAGTGAGAGTGACTTAATGCTGGGAGGGAGACCCCAAAGGGGTCGCAGCCACAGGAGGCTGAGTCCTGGCCACTGTAGGACTTACGCAAGGCCTTTGACTGGGCCCCTCAGGCGATGCACCAGCTGAGTGTCACGTGCCTCCTTCAGCCCATCCTGCCTTGTGTCGCTGACCCAGTTGCCCAGTTGACAGAATGACGTGAAGTCTGAAAATTGCTCAGCAAGATCAGGCATAGCAAGGGCCTCTTTTCTTGTGGTTTCACTTGCCAGTGATGACTATCTTGATAATTCTGTGTGGCTTACAGGGTCTTGGTGCTCCAGCCTGCTGTCAGGCTGGAGCCTCTGAGGTTGGATAGCTGAGTTCAGTACACTGAACAATGAGAGACCTCCTGGCCCCACATAATATCATTCAGCAAGAGCTCTCCCAGAGATCTCTGTCTCAAAGCTAAGACCCAGTTCCACACAACAGTCATCAATCTCCAGTGCTGGACACACCATGCCAAACAACTAGCAAGACAGGAACACAAACCCACCCATTTGCCGAGATGCTACCTAAAATCATACTAAGTTCATAGACATACCAAAACACACCACCAGACGCGGTCCTGCTAAAAGAAAGACAAGATCCAGCCCCATGCACCAGAACACAGGCACCAGTCCCCTTCACCAGGAAGCCTACACAACCCACAGAACCAACCTCACCCACTGGGGGCAGACACCAAAAACAAGAGGAAATACGAACATGCAGCCTGCAGAAAGGAGACCCCCAAACACAGTAAGTTAAACAAAATGAGAAGACAGAGAAATACACAGCAGATGAAGGAGCAAGGAAAAAAAACCCACCAGACCAAATAAATGAAGAGGAAGTAGACAGTTTACCTGAAAAATAATTCAGAGTAATGACAGTAAAGATGATCCAAAATCTTGGAAAAAGAATGGAGAAAATACAAGAAACATTTAACAAGGACCTAGAAGAACTAAACAGCAAACAATGATGAACAACACAATAAGTGAAATAAAAAACTTCTCTAGAAGGAATCAAGAGCAGAAAAACAGATGCAGAAGAACGGATAAGTGACATGGAAGAAAAAAGAGTGGAAATAAATACTGCAGAGCAGAATAAAAGAAAAGAATGAGAAGAATTGAGGTCAGTCTCAGAGACCTCTGGGGCAACATTAAATGCACCAACATTCAAATTATAGGGGCTCCAGAAGAAGAGAAAAAGAAAGGAACTGAGAAAATATTTGAGGAGATTATAGATTAAAACTTCCCTAACCTGGGAAAGGAAATAGTCAATCAAGTCCAGGAAGCACAGAGACTCCCATACAAAAAAAAACCCACCAGACCAAATAAATGAAGAGGAAGTAGACAGTTTACCTGAAAAATAATTCAGAGTAATGACAGTAAAGATGATCCAAAATCTTGGAAAAAGAATGGAGAAAATACAAGAAACATTTAACAAGGACCTAGAAGAACTAAACAGCAAACAATGATGAACAACACAATAAGTGAAATAAAAAACTTCTCTAGAAGGAATCAAGAGCAGAAAAACAGATGCAGAAGAACGGATAAGTGACATGGAAGAAAAAAGAGTGGAAATAAATACTGCAGAGCAGAATAAAAGAAAAGAATGAGAAGAATTGAGGTCAGTCTCAGAGACCTCTGGGGCAACATTAAATGCACCAACATTCAAATTATAGGGGCTCCAGAAGAAGAGAAAAAGAAAGGAACTGAGAAAATATTTGAGGAGATTATAGATTAAAACTTCCCTAACCTGGGAAAGGAAATAGTCAATCAAGTCCAGGAAGCACAGAGACTCCCATACAGGATAAATCTCAGGATAAACACAGCAAGACACATATTAATAAAACTATCAAAAATTAAATACAAAGAAAGAATATTAAAAGCAGCAAGGGAAAAGTAACAAATAACATACAATGGAATCCACCAGAAAAAGTAGTGAAGTGGTAAATTGGGAAAGACAAGTAAAGAGATAGGAGAAAACCGACAAAATAGACCCATTTCACCAACGTTACAAAATTGAAATGGTGAGGACATGGAAGCAACCTAAATGTCCATCGACAGATGAATGGATAAAGAAGATGTGGCACATATATACAATGGAATATCACTCAGCCATAAAAAGA
>NC_041234.1:59817272-59846641 GCF_002837175.3 Physeter macrocephalus
GAAAGGAAATAGTCAATCAAGTCCAGGAAGCACAGAGACTCCCATACAGGATAAATCTCAGGATAAACACAGCAAGACACATATTAATAAAACTATCAAAAATTAAATACAAAGAAAGAATATTAAAAGCAGCAAGGGAAAAGTAACAAATAACATACAATGGAATCCACCAGAAAAAGTAGTGAAGTGGTAAATTGGGAAAGACAAGTAAAGAGATAGGAGAAAACCGACAAAATAGACCCATTTCACCAACGTTACAAAATTGAAATGGTGAGGACATGGAAGCAACCTAAATGTCCATCGACAGATGAATGGATAAAGAAGATGTGGCACATATATACAATGGAATATTACTCAGCCATAAAACAAAATGAAATTGAGTTATTTGCAGTGAGGTAGATGCACCTGGAGTCTGTCATACAGAGTGAAGTGAGTCAGAAAGAGAAAAACAAATATTGTATGGTAATACATATATATGGAATCTAAAAAAATATATTCTGATGAAGCTAGGGGCAGGAGAAGAATAAAGACACAGACTTAGAAAATGGACCTGAAGACATGGCATGGGGCGGGGGAAGGGTAAGTTGGGATGAAGTAAGAAAGTAGCATGGACAGATATACACTACCAAATATAAAATAGATAGCTAGTGGGAAGCAGCTGCATAGCACAGAGAGATCAGCTCAGTGCTTTGTGACCACCTAGAGGGTTGGAATAGGGAGGGTTGGAGGGAGACACAAGAGGGAGGGGATATGGTGATATATGTATATACATAGATTAATAACTTTGTTAATTTGTTAGCAGAAACTAACACACATTGTAAAGCAATTATACTCCAAAAAAGATGTTAAAAAATAAATAAATTACAGATTTGTTTCAAAAAAAAAAAAGAAAAGAACCTAACTGTCCATTGATGGATGAATGGGTAAAGCAGGTGTGGTATATATATATATATATATACCATAGAATATTATTCAGCCATAAAAAAACAAGGAAACCATATAATTTGTAACACCTTGTAGGTACCTTGAAGGCATTATGCTAAGTGAAATAAGTCAGAGAATGAAATACTGTATAATCTCACTTATATGTGGAACTAAAAAAAAAATCACCAAATTCATAGAAAAAGATCAGACTTGTGTTTACCAAAGTTGGAATGTGGGAGGAAGGAGAAATGGAGAAAGGTGGTCAAAAGTTACAAACTTTCAGTTATAAGATAAACAAATACTAGGGATGTAATGTACAACATTATGAAGATAGCTAACATTGATGTATTATAAAGATGTAAGTTGATAGTCATAAGAGTTGTCATCATAAGAAACTTTTTTATTCTATTTATATGAGAATATGGATGTTAGCTGAACCTATTACGATAATCATTTCACAATATATGTAAATCAAACCAGCATGTTCCATCATGTTCTAAGACTTAAACTTATACAGTGATGTGTGTCCCTTAAAAAACTAAATAATTTAACTTGCTTCATTTTAAATTAACAAATGTTTTTATCTTGAATGAGTGTCCAGTTTTGTTAAATGTTTTTTCTGTGTCTATTGAGATGTTCACATGATTCTTTTTTTCATTTTATTAATGTGTGGTAACATTATGTTGACTAACACCAACATATTGATGTTAAATACGTTGAATATGTTGAACATAGGATATGATGAATATAAATGTTGAATATGTTGAACAAGGATATGCTGAAGTATCCTTGCATCCCAGTGATAATTCCCACTTGATCATGGTGAATCATAATTTTAATATACTGCTGAATTCAGTTTTCTATTACTTTATTGATAATTTTTGCATTTATATTCAACTGGGATATTGACCTGCAGTTTTCTTTTCCAGCAGTATTCTTTTTCTGGTTTTAGTATCAGGACAACACTGGTTTCTTAAAATGAGTTTGGGGGTGTTCTCTACTCTATGATTTTTTTGGAAGAGTTTGAGACAGATTGGGGTTAATGCTTCTTTTAATGTTAGGTAAAATTTACTGGAGAAGCCAAATGGTCCTGGGCTTTTATTCATTGAGAGATTTTTGATTACTGATTCAATCATTTTATTAGTAATTGATCTTTTCAGATTTCTATCTCTTCCTGATTCAGTCTTATCAAGTTGTATGTTTGTAAGAATTTTTCCATTTCTTCTACATTGTGCAATTTTTTTGTGTATACTTTTTCATAGTAGCCTCATGATCCTTTGTATTTCTGTGATGTCAATAGTAATGTTTCCTTTTTCATTTATAATTTTGTTGATTTGGTTCCTCTCTCTTTTATCCTTGTGTAGTCTAGCTAAAGGTTTCTCAAATTTGTTTGACTTTTCAAAGAACTATCTCTTGATTTTTAAAATATTTCCTATTTTTCCTGTTCTCTATTTCATTTATTTCTGATCTTATATTGATTATTTCTTTCCATCTACTACCTTTTGGCTCAGTTTGTTTTTCTTTTTCTAGTTCCTTGAGGCATAGAATTATATTGTTTACTTGCAATCTTATTTGCTTCTTAATATGTAGACATTTATTGCTATGAATTTCCCTCTTAGAACTGCTTTTGCTGAATCCCACAAGTGCTAGTATGTTGTGTTTCCATTTTAGTTTGTCTTGAGAAACTTATTTCCCTTTTATTACTTCTCTGATTCTTTGGTTATTCAGGAGAGTTGTTTAATTTCATTTTGTTGTTAAATTTTCCAGTTTTCCTCTTGTTATTGATTTCTAGTTTCATGCCATTGTGGTCAGAGAATACTTGGTATGATGTAAATCTTCTTCAATGTGCTAAAACTTGTTTTGTTGCCTAACATATGGTCTATCCTAGAAAATGTTCTATGTGTGCTTGAGAAGAATGTGTACTCTGCTGTTGTTAGAATGTTCTGTATATGTCTGTTAGGTTTATTTGGTATAGTATTGTTCATGTGCACTGTTTCCTTATTGTTTCTCTCTCTGGATGCTATATCCATTGTTGAGAGTGAGGCATAAAGTACCTAACTATTATTTTATTACTGTTTATTGCTTCTTTAGCTCTGTTAGTTTTTCCCTTATATATTTAGATGCTCTAATGTTGGGTTCATACATATTTACAACTGTTCTATCTTCTTGATGGATTGACTCTTTTATCATTATATGACCTCCTTTGTCTCCTTTTACCATTTTCATTTTAAAGTCTATTTTGTTTGATATAAGTATTGCTACCCATGCTTTCTTTTGGTTACCATTTGCTTGAAATGTCTTTTCTCAATCCGTTCTCTGTTAATCTATGTGTGTCTTTAAGCCTAAAGTGAGCCTCTTGTAGGCAGCATATGATTGGATCTTTTTCTTTCATTCATTCAGATATTCCATGTCTTTTAATTGAAGAATTTATTGTTTATATTCAAAATAATTATTAATAGGTAAGCACTTACTATTGCCATTTTCAAAATTGTTTTCTGAATACTTTGTAGATCCGTTGTACCTTGTATTTTATCCTGCTGTCTTTTTTGTGTTTTTGTCTCTTTTGATACCAGCATGCTTTGAATTGTTTACCATGTTCTTTTGTGTAATTACTACAGGATTTACCCTTGTGTTGAACATGAGGCTTACATAAAATATCTTAAATATATAATACCTTATTTTAAACTGATAAACTTAACTTTAATGGAATTTCTTAATTTTACACTTTTAATTCTCTTTCCCTTTACATTTCATATGGTTGTTCTTGTTACAATTTACAAGTTGTTTAATATTGTGTAACTAATAACATATTATTGCAGTTATGTTTACTTTGGCTATTTTTTTTAACTTTTAAACTAGTTGTAAGTAAATGATGCACTGTTATTACCATATTGCAGGCTATAACTATGACTATTTATTTAATATTGCCAGTGAGATTTATGCTACCTTTTTATGTATGTTCTTAATTAGTGTCTTTTTACTTCCACTCAAAGAACTCTAGCATTTCTTGTAAGGCAGGTATTGTGGTAATGAACTCTGCTGGCTTTCGTTTGTTCTGGAAAGGCCTTTATCCCTCCTTTGTTTCAGATGGACATCTTTGCTGGTATAGAATTCTTATTTTATTTCAATATTTTGAATATGTCATCCCAGTCTCTCCAGGCCTGAACAGTTGTTGTTGAAAAATCCACCAATTGTTGTATGAGTATTCTTTTTTATGTAACTACTCTCTTTTTTTTGTGCTCTGAAATTATATCTTTGCCTTTGACTTACGTGAATTGAATCATAATGTCTCTTACTGTGGTCCTATTCAGGTTCAACCTGTTTGAGATTCTTTGGACCTCATGCCTCTGGTTGTCCTTTCCTCTCCTCAGGTTTGAGAAATTTTGAACCATTATTGCTATGAATATATTTTTTGTCCCTTTCTCTTTCCCTTATCCTTCTGGAATTCTCATGATGTGAATATTTCACTTTTCATCATGTCCCATAATTCCCATAAGCTTTCTTCACTCTTTTTCATTCTTTTTTCTTTTTGCTCCTCTGGGTAATTTCCATTGTCCTGTCCTCCAGGTCATTGAATGTTTCTTCTTCATCTTCAAATCATTTTTTTAACCTCTACTGAATTTTTCAGTTCATTTATTTTATTTTTCAACTCTAGGATTTCTGTTTTTTTTTTCTTGATGGTTGTTATTTCCTCATTGAACTTGTTTTGTTTATACATTGTTTCCCTTATTTCATTAAGTTGTTTCTCTGTGGTTTTTCATAGTACACTAAACTTCCTTAAGATGATCACTGAATTATTTCTGACAGTCCATAGGTCTTTATTTCTTTAGGGTCAGTTACTGGAGCTATATTATTTTCCTTTGGTGATATCACATTTACCTAATTTTTTGGTGATCCTTGATTCCTTAAGATGGTATCTGTGCATTTGAGTAAGTGGTTTCCTCTCTCAGATTTTAAAGTTTCTCTTTGGCAGAGATAGTTCTTCACCCATCAACTCAGGTTGGATTTGTGGGCATGTCTGCTGGTAATGTCCTTGAGTAAGTGGGACTTTTATCAGGGTCTATTTTTGGGCAAGGTCACTGTCCGAGAGCTCTGAGGACAGAGATAGAGGTGTGTGCCACTGGTTCAGAATAGTTGGATAGAACCGCTGGCTTGGTTTCCTGCCTATGTGAGGATATAGGAAGTGCTCTGCAGTTGCTTGGACTCTTTGTGCAGGTTAACTAAATGTTTAGGGCTGGGATTTATATTCCAGTGTAAGCATGGCTATGAATTTGATTCCCTGCCTTGTCAGGGCAGCAGAAAATGCCCCATGATTTGCATATCACCTTGTTTGAGGACCAAAATCAGGCGAGACTATGTTCTGATTTCTGTGGCCATACAAGCCTCCAGATTTTCTTCTGCAGATGGAGAAAGCCATGGCTGTGCTCTCTATTAAAGTTCCACTGTAAGAAGGCTGTTGGATGGGCTATATACCTTCGCATGTGCACTGGGTTAGGTTCCCTCTTCAGTTGGACTGAAGGTTATATTCAGAAATGGGTGGGGCTGTGAATTATTTCCCTGCCTAGGCTAAGCAAAAGAATCATCTCCAAGGTCAGAAAGCCTCTTTGTTTTTTGTCTTAACCAAAGCAAACCCATACCCCAAGTTCCCTTACTGAACAGGACCACTGATGTTGTTCTGTCAATTATTGGCTCTATCTGCCCACCTCTTAGCTCAAGTGTTGCTGAGCCTCACAGCTTCCAAGAGTTGTCACCAGCCCTTCTGGTCAGATGGGGCCAGAAGGCACTCTCCACAGCAGGTGGGTCAGCAAAACTCCTCTTTGAGAATCCAAATCAGGCAGATCTTTACCCCACCATATTCTATGGTCATAATGCAGCCCCAACTTGGTTCCACAGATGAGCAGAGCTGCTGGGTGGGATTACTATTTGGTCCTTCATATGAGCAAAGCTGCTGGTTGGGATTACTATATAGCAAATATACTATCATATTTGCAAGTATGAATGCAGTCTTCTACGATCTGTGTGTTGGTTTTTGCAAGTCCCTCCCCCCATCACAGTCAGATTCCCAGTGGTTGAGCCTCACAGATTCCCCTGAGAACGTCCATGTTGCAGAGTAGTTGCTCCTGCAAAGTGCTGAACAATGCTGGGGGTGGGCTGGTTGTCCCCCTATTTTCTCTCTTCCCATTGGAGGAACCAAAGGCTCAGCCAAGACCTGTCCACATGGTGCTGTGCTGGCCTGGGTGAGACACAATGCAGTCAATATATAGCTCCTTCTCTTACCCTTCTAATGCAGTCTGTCTTGGTCTCTGTGGTGCAGCAGGATGCTTCATCCTTATCCCCATGTTCAAGGATTCTCTCAGTAGTGTCTTATTCTTGAGTTGCTAGCTATTGTTAGCTGTCAATTCTTGTTAGTTGTTTTTGTTGTAAGAGGTAGTGAAGTCAGGAACGACCTATGTTGCCATATGGGTGACATCAGAATCCTCATGATGAAAACTTTTAGCAAATTAGATATAGAAGGAGCACACTTAAACATAAAGAGGCCATATATGAAAAGCCCACTGCTAACATTATACTCAATGATGAAAGGTTGAAAGCCTTACTTTTCAGATCAGGAATAAGATAAGGGTGTTGACTCTCATCACTCTTATTCAAGCTAGTACTGGAAGTCCTAGCCAGAGTAATAGGGCAAGAAAAAGAAATAAAAGACATCACAAGTGGAAAGGAAGAAATAAAATTGGTTCTATTTTCACATGACAAAATTTTATGTATAGAAAATCCTAGAGTCCACCAAAAAACTGTTTGAGCTAATCCATGAATTCAGTAAAGTAGACTGAGACAACATTAACATATAAAAATCAGTAACATTTCTATACACTAACAATTGAATTATCTGAAAAAGAAAATAATTCCATTTACAATAGCATCAAAACAATAAAATACTTAGGAATATATTAAACCAAGGAGATGAAAGATGTCTACTCTGAAAACTACAGGACATTAATGAAAGAAATAGAAGACACAAATAAGCGAAACAGTATCCTGTGTTCATGGATTGGAAAAATTAATATTGTTAAAATGTCAGTACTACCCAAATCCATCTATAGATTCAATGCAATTCCTATCAAGATTCCAATGGCATTTTTTATAGAAGTAGAAAATAATCCCAAAATTCATGTGGAACCACAATAGACTCCAAATAGCCAAAACAATTCAGAGAAAGAGCAAGGCAGGAGGTATCACACTCCCTGATTTCAAGCTATATTAAAAAGCTACAGTAATCATATGGAAAACAAGATGGAGGATACTCAAAAAATTAAAAATAGAACTATCATATGATCTAGCAATTCCACTTCTGGGTATTTTGCTGAGTAAAACAAAAACATTATTTCAAAAATATATATGCACCCCAATGTTCATTGCAGCATTATCTGCAATAGCCAAGGTATGGAAGCTACCTAAGTGCCCATCAATAGATGATTGAATAAAGATAAATCTGATACACACACACACACACACACACACACACACACACACGAATATTACTCAGCCATAAAAAATAATGAAATCTTGCCATCTGTGACATGGATGGACCTAGAGAACATTATGCTAAGTGAAATAAGTCAGACAGAGAAAGACAAATATCACATGATTTCACTTACATGTGGAATCTAAAAAACAAAACAAATGAACAAACATAACAAAACAGAAACAGAGCCATAGAGACAGAGAACAAACAGATGGTTGCTGGGGGGTGTGGGGAATGAGTGAAATAGGTGAGAGTTAAGAAGTACAAACTTCCAGTTGCAAAATAAATGAGTCATGGGGAAGAAATGTTCAGCTTGGGGAATATAGTCAATAATAATGTAAAATCTTTGTATGGTGACATGGTAACTAGACTTATCATGGTGATCATTTTGTAATGTATGGACATATCAACTCACTATGTTTTAAACCTGGAACTCACATAGTGCTGTAGGTCAATTATACTTCCACAAACAAATAAACAAGCTCATATAGAGAGATCAGATTTGCAGTTACCAGAGTCAGGGAAGGGGAGAAGGAGAATTGGATGAAGGTGGTCAAAAAGGTGCCAACTTCCAGTTATAAGATAAATAAGAACTAGGGATATAATGTACAACATGATTAATATAATTAATACTGCTGTATGCTATATATGAAAGTTGTTAAGAGAATAAATCCTGAGTTCTCAACACAAGGAAAAACACTTTGTTCTTTTTTTTTAAATCTGTGGCTATATGATATGATGGTAATCATTTCATGATGTATGTAAGTCAAAACATTAAGCTGTACACATTTAAACTTATATGATGCTGTATGTCAATTTTACCTCAATAAAACTGGAAGGAAAAAAAGCGATAGTAATCAAAACAGTGTGGTACTGGTATAAATCAGACACATAGACCAATGGAGCAGAATCAAAAGCTCAGAAATGAACCAATCCATATATTTTCAACTAATATTTAACTATGAAGCCAAGATCACTTGGTGGAGAAAAGACAATCTCTTCAATAAATGGTGCTGGGAAAACTGGAGATTCACATGCAAAAGAATGAAACTAGACCACTATCTTACATCACTCACAAAAATTAAGTGAGAATGGATTAAGGACTTAAATATAAGACTAGAAACCATAAGACCCCTAGAAGAAAGCAGAAAAACAATCTCCTTGACATGGATCTTGGCAATGATTTTTTCATATATGACACCTAAAGCACAAGCAACAAAATCAAAAATAGACAAGTGGAACTACATCAAACTAAAAAGCTTCTGCACAGCAAAAGAAATGATTGATAAAATGTAAGGACAATCGATGGAATTAGAAAAAATATTTGCAAACCATGTACCTGGTTAGGGGTTAATATCCAAAATATATAAAAAATTCATACAACTCAATAGCAAAAAACAAATAATCCAATTTAATAATCCAATTAAAATATCAATAGATATTTTCCAAAGAAGATAAATGAATAGCCAGCAGGTATATGGAATGTGCTCAGCATCACTAATCATTAAGTTAAATGCAAATTAATCTCACAATGAGATATCACCTCATGCTTGTTATAATGCCTATATAAAAAAGACAAGAGATTAAAAATGCTGTCAAAGATGTGGATAAAAGCAAAAACTTGCACACTGTTGGTGGGATTGTAAATTGGTACTGGCACTACACAAAACAGTATTAAGGATACTCAATAATTTAAAAATAAAACTACCATATAATCAAGCAATTTCACTTCTGAGAATATATCTAATGGAAATGAAAACACTAACTTGAAAAGATATTTTCACCCTCATATTCATAGCAACATTATTTACAATAGCCAAGACATGGAAACAACCTAAGTGCCCATCAACAGATTAATGGATAAAGAAGTTGTGAAATATATATAGAATTGAATATTATTCAGCCATAAAAAAGAATGAAATTGGCAGTAACATGAATGGACCTCAAGGGCATTATGCTACATGAAATAAGTCAGACAGAGAAAGACAATTAGTTGTATGATCTCATATGTGGGATCTAAAACAAAGGAACAGACAAAAAAAAATCAGCCTCATAGAAAAGGAGATCTGATTTGCAGTTCCCAGAGGCAGGGAGTGGGGGAGTGGGAATTGGACGAAGGTGATCAAATGGTACAAAGTTCCACTTATAAGACAAATAAGTACTAGGGATATAATGTACAGTGTCATAACTATAGTTAACACTGCTGCTGTATGGTATATTTGAAAGTTGTCAAGAAAGTAGTTCCCAAGAGTTCTCATCACAAGGAAAGAAAGATTTTTTTTCTTTTTCTTTTAAAAAAATATACATTAGATAATGGATGTTAACTAAACTTATTGCTTAGTAATAATTTCACAATATATGTAAATGAAATCATTATGCTGAACACTTTAAATTTACACAGAACTGTATGTCAATTATATCTTAGTAAAACTGAAAGATAGGCAAAATAAATACCAAAAAAAGAAAATGAAAAGAAAAAAATTAATGTAATGCTCCATATTAATATAAAAATAAATGGAAAAATGCACATGAATATACCTCTTTAGATGCAGAAATAGCATTTGACAAAAATCCAACACATTTTCATGATGAAAGCGCTCTAAACCAGGAATAAAAGGGGTCTTTTATTCTTTATCATCCTGATAAAGACCATCTACAAAAACACTGCTGGTAACACCATATTTAATTGTGAGACACTGAATTTTTTCCATTTAAGATTAAGAAGAAAAGAAGGATGTGTTACCACTTCTACTTAGCATTGGATTGAAGGTTCTAGCAATTAGTCAAGAAAAATAAAATGCAGTAAGTTTTTACACAAGTAAAACTATTTGTGCTTGTAGATGGCATGATTTTACATAAATAAAACCCTAAGAAATCCACTAGTGTCTAATATAACTAATAGATTAGTTCAGTACTTTTTCAGGATACAAGATCAATGTACAAAAATCAATGAACAATCCAACAATTAAATTAAGAAAGAAATTCCATTTAAAATAATGTTAAAAGTTATATACTTATATATAAATTTAACAAAATAAGTGCAAGACAACTGAAAAGTACAACACATTGTTAAAAGAAATTAAACAAGATCTAATAAGTGGAAAGGCATACCATTTTCATGGATCAGAAGACACAGTATTATAAATATGGCAATACTTCCCAAATTGATCTACAGATCGAATATGATCTCTATCAAAATTCCATCTGTTGTTTTTGCAGAAATTGATAAGCTGATCTTAAAATTCATATGCAAATTTAAGGGAATAGTTAAAATAATTTAGATAAAATAGTAGACATTTGGAGGACTCACACTTCACAATTTCAAAACTTACTACAAATGTACAGTAATACAAACAGTGTTGTATCAGCATAAGAAGAAACATATATATCAATAAAATAGAACTGAGAGTCCAGAAATAAACTCTTCCATATGATTAATTGATTTAGAGAAGGATGACAAGACCATTCAATGGGGTAAGTATAATCTTTTAAACAAATGATGATGGGACAGCTGGATATTTATATGCAAAATAATCAAGGTGAACTCCTACCTCATATCATACATTAAAAACAAGCTCAAAACAGCTGAAATGTCTACATATAAGAGATACAAGTATAAAATTCTTAGAAGAAAACATATGAGTCAGTCTTTGTTATTTTGGCTTAGATAATAGGTTCTTAGATACAACACCAAAAGCACAAGTAATGACAGAAAAAAATAGATAAATTGGACTTCATCTAAATTAAAATTTGTGTTTAAACAATACCCTCAAGAAAGTGAAAAGAAAGCATATGGAGTGAGAGAAAATATTTGCAAGTCATATATCTGATAAGGACTAGTACAGAGAATATGAAGATCTAAACACAACTCAAAGAACAATTTACAAAAAGGCCAAATTCTCTGAATAGACATTTCTCCAAATAAGATATGTGAATGGCCAATAAGCACATGAAAAGGGAGTTAACATTGTTAGCTGTTAGGGAAATGCAAATCAAGATCTCCCTGAGATATTTCACACCCATGATACTGGCTATAATCAAATGACTGACATGACAAGTGTTGGTCAGGATGTGGAGAAATTAGAATTCTTTTACATTGATGATTGGATTGTAAAGTGATACACCACTTTGGAAAACATTTTGGCATTTCCTTAAAACTTTAAGCATAAAATTACAATGTGAACTAGAAATATACTCCTAGATATATACCCAAGAGATATGAAAACATATTTCCACACAGAAATTTGTATATGAATGTTCATAGAAGCACTATTCATAATAGACAATATGTAAACAACTCAAATGTCCATCAATTAATGAATGGATAAACAATTTATGCTATATATACACGATGGAATATCATAGAGCAATGTAGAAGAATGAAGTGCTGATACATACTATAGCATGGACCTTGAAAACATTATGCTAACTGAAAGAAGCCAGTCATAAACAAACCATTATATTGTATTATTCCACTCATAATAAAATTCAGAATAGGTAAATCCATAGAGAAAGATTAACGGTTGTCTAGTCCTGGGATGGGGGATTTGTTGTGCTAATCAGTAAGTAGTTTTTTTTGTTTGTTTGTTTTGTTTTGTTTTTTGCGGTACGTGGGCCTCTCACTGTTGTGGCCTCTCCCATTGTGGACCACAGGCTCCGGAAGCACAGGCTCAGCGGCCATGGCTCATGGGCCCAGCTGCTCCCCGGCATGTGGGATCCTCCCGGACCGGGGCATGAACCCGTGTCCCCTGCATCGGCAGGCAGACTAGCAACCACTGCGCCACCAGGGAAGCCCCTGTAGTTTATTTTTGAAGTAACAAAATGTTCTAAAATTCGATTGTGGTACTGCTTGAACAGAGCTGTGAATATATTAAAAAACTATTTAATTGTACACTTCTGATGTGTGACTGCTGTACTATGTGAATTATATCTTAATAAAGTCATTTAAAAATGATCCATGCTAACTACACCTATTCAACACAGATTACTATTGCTTTTTTAAAGTTGACTATTTGCCTGAGAGTTATTTTAGCAAAGTCAATCTTACTGGCCCTCACTTTCCTCAGGTCAAAATACCATTTTTATTGGTTTAGAATGTCAGGATGTTTAAAGTTTTTACAACTATTAAATTTCCATGTTTATTTAAAAAATGAACTTAAGCACACAAATACTGAATAAATTTGGAGGGTACTACCAAAGTACTTCCACTGGTGGGGGATACATTGTACTTATTTAGTAGCTTTTAAAGAAAGCTCAAAGTGCTCTACGTCTATTAACTTGTAAGTTCTTAAGAAGTTCACAAGAGTTGGGAATGCAGTTAATTTTTAAGTAACAATAATAATTACAACAAAATCCTGAATGTATAGCACTTGTTTTCCAAAATACCCCAATATCTTCACATAGATTATCATCAATTATTAATCTGTAATCAACACAGCACTCAAGATGGACTGACATAGATGTAATATGAAAAGTGAAAGGCACTTTGGAGATCAATACAGTTGCAATCTAGCTCCAAAGGAGTGAGGTCAGCCCATAGAGTTTTTGAAATAGAACTGGGCTATAGTATCCTGGTATAGTTACCTCCTGACAGTTTCCTTATCATCCCTTCAACTCTTAATATGGTATTCCAAAGTGACTCCAAAACAGAGCTGATTTCAACTCTTTAGCATCCTCATGGATTTCCTCAGTTTGTACTCAGTCACCTATATAGCTTGCAACTAGACTGTACTCTAGGAATAAGACCTCTGCTTGAAGATACCTGATACAACAGAGAGAAGAGGCAGATATCTCTGTTATATTATAGTCCCAGGGTCAGAAACTAAAGAGAATTGCTTGCTTGCTTATAGTTTCATAGCTAGAAAGTTGACAAGATGGTCATAGGTTTTATTTTTCTAAGTCCAGATCTACTAATAATATAGCTTGGTAATAGAGTGTTATCAAAATCTTGGAGGATAACTACCATGGACTGAAAGTTTGGGTCGTAGCTGAATTCATATGTTGAAACCTAATCCCCAATGTAATGGCAATTGGAGGTGGGGCTTTTGGGAGGTGATTAGGTTGTGAGAATGGAGCCCTCATGAATGGGATTAGTGTCCTTACGAAAGAGACCCCAGAGGGCTCCCTTACTACTTCTGACACATGAAGACTCAGTGAGAAGATAGCCATCTATGAATTAGGAAGCAGGCACTCACCAGATACTAAATCGGCGAGCACCTTGATCTTGGGCTTCCCAGACTCTAGAACTGTGAGAAATAAATGTTTGTTGGCTTTCAAGTCACCCAGTCTATGATATTTTTGTAATAGAAGCCCAAATGGACTAAAACATTAGTCTTCATGGACTACACTTCCCCAGGCTACCTTGGTTCCCTAAAATCTCTACTAATTAAAATAAAGGTGGGGCATGAAACTAATATAATATTGTGTCAACTATACTTCAATTTAAAAATATATAAGTAAAAACAAACAAAAAAGAAAGGTGGGGCAAAGTGATGCCCCAAGAGTTCTATACAAAGACTCTCTGCCATACTGTCTCAGGTCAAGTTGGAGGAGGTCTTTTATAATATAAATATAAATATATGGGCTTTTAATACATAGATTATGGTGAGGTTGAAAGCTTATCACCAATCTTCTTTCAGCTAGCACTACAGCTATTTCTTCCTCAATCACACTGTGATAACTGTGGGCTGTGCAATATTTTACTTGAAATGGAATGTAAAGAAGACCTGGACTAGCAGAGTTTCATTAAATTTCCAACTATGATGTCATAAGTACAAGGAAGTTTATGTGCCAGGGAATGTATAAGAAGGCTTGCACAGATTGTGTTATTTCATCTATAGCATTCCTGTGAAGTATATATTATTAAGTGCATTATACAAATTAGGAAACTGTTACCCAGAGAGGTTATGACACTTGCCTGAGGTCACACAAGTAGAAAGTAGCAGAGCCTAGATTTGAAACCAGGTCTGGCGGGCTCTAAGCCCATGCTCTAAATTATGTCAGATTGTCTTTCTTTAAAGAGATTACTTTTCCAAAAATATATTGCTAAGTTTTATTCCATTTAAAAGGTTCTTTTATATAAAATAAATTTAATTTCTTTAAAAGTTCTGTCAGGAAAAAAGATAAAGACTGTAAAAAGGTCTTTTTTTTAGGCTAAATTATCCTTTAGGGAGCAATCGGTCTATGAAAATTTAAAACTTAAACTTTGCACTCTCAAGCCTCCAAATATTCTAATAAAGTTGAAATTGTTAGGCTGCATGGTAAAGCAGAAAAAAAAAACCCACATGATACATTTCTGAGTTGAAATCCTGGTTCTGTCATGTATTGGCTGTATGATTCTAGACAAGATATTAAAACATGGATAAAATGCTTATATGACCAGATTGCCATGAAGATTAAATGAGATCAGGTATATAAATTTACTGATGGTGCCTAGTACATGCAAGGCCCTCAACAAATCATAAATGTTATTATTATTACAATTATTAGGAACAACACCGCTGAAGGGGTAAAAAGTACAAAAGAGGTGAATGAAAAGGGGCATTGGGGAGGATCTTAAAGGTATGGTTCATTGTTACTTTAAGCATGCTTTAGGAAAGAGCAAACACAGAAAAATGTAAAGATCCTTAATAGGAAATGTCTACTAATGATGATGATGGAGTACTCTTCTGTTAGAGATAGGTGCCAGAGGGATACTTCCTATACTCTTATTGCTTTTCATTTTGTAGCAGGGAGCTATAAGATAAAAGGAGTCAAGAGAAGTTGGTTCCTTATATTGGTTGATAATAGCTTGGAAGCATTTTAAATACAGATAAAAAATACTGTGGTTGAACAAATTAAAGGGTCTAGCTAGCAGCAAGAAAAAATGGCAAACATTCCTGCTTCGCTATTCAAATTCTCTAAAGCAGATTTTTTCAGAAAGAAGATCTATGGCCTTAAGAAATATTCTGAGGTAGGTTTATACCTCACTGTTGAGATTATTTGAAGCATATCTAAGCAACTGAATATGTGAAACGGTAAAGGAATAATGCTTATTTTTTGCACAGGTCTAAAATTGCTTTAATTCTTACTTTGAATGTGTCTCTTCCCTCTAAACATTTTAAAAAAGACAATTTGATTAACGTTGCACTTAATGTTTTTTGTTTGTTTGTTTGTTTTGCGGTACGTGGGCCTCTCACTGCTGTGGCCTCTCCTGCTGCGGACCACAGGCTCTGGACGCGCAGGCTCAGCAGCCATGGCTCAGGGGCCTAGCCGCTCCGCGGCATGTGGGATCTTCCGGGACTGGCGCACGAACCCGTGTCCCCTGCATCGGCAGGCGGACTCTCAACCACTGCGACACCAGGGAAGCCCGCACTTAATGTTTTAATAAAGCATTTACTTTTAGAAAAAAACAGCTGGCTGAGTTACTGCAGGCTCTGACTTCTCAATCATTGTCGCCTAGAGAAATGATTGACTTGCCTGACTATGTACCCAGGGAAAGCACCACTCATCTAGTGACATCTTCCCAAACTGCAAGTAAAAGTCATAACAGGAATAATCTATGTTCAAGAGGATGAGTCTAGCCAATTCAGCCCTATTTTATTTTTTTATTTTATTTTATTTTTTTTTTTTGCTGTACGCGGGCCTCTCACTGTTGTGGCCTCTCCCGTTGCGGGGCACAGGCTCCGGACGCGCACACGAACCCGTGTCCCCTGCATCGGCAGGCGGATTCTCAACCACTGCGCCACCAGGGAAGCCCCAGCCCTATTTTAGTGATAGGAAATGCCATGCTTCCCATAATCAAAGTACTTCAAAATATGAGTTAAGTGACCCAGATCTCAAGTCTAATTGATTACCAACACAATTCTTTTACACCAAACAAACTTTTATAAAACCTTTATAAAATAAACATACACATTACCTGGTAATTGTTTTGGTTTTGTGATAACCTCAATTGGTTTGATGATGCAAAATGTGAAGAAAAATTACTCCGTGATGGATTTGTATTATTGTACATTGTAGTAGATGCTGTATGTAATGAAGTCCGTGGTGTCAGATGGTATTCTCTGTTTTGATACAGTACATTGTCTGACAAGTCTCTAATATTCACCATTTGTGAATTTGGCATATTTCTTCCTGGTCTGGGCAAAACTGTACTTTGGTTCTCAGCTCGAAGGGAACTGCCACTTTCATAAAATCTTGAGTAGCTTGGTATCTGTGCTCCCATCAATGCCAACTCTTCCTCTCTGGCATACTCATCATCAGCATCTCCAGTCTCCATTGCAATGGACAAACAAGTTCCTTCTGTTGAACTAGGAGGCTTTTGTGGGGCATTTCCTCCCAGAATTCTCTGGGGGTAATCACTAACTGCCAAAGAAAATACTTCACGGATTTCCAAGTTTTGTGTTCTGCAGTAAGGGTCTCTAATAGGTGGTTTTTGCCCGCATAAGTTATGTGATGCTAGACCCGTGTGTTCAGGCTTATATGATCTTTGAATTCTGACTGGTTCAATTTTGCAAGGTTGGTGGCACACAGATGGCTTTTGTGGTACCGTCAACTCAGAGGCTTGCATTGAAGAGCTTCCATAGTGTTTCTTTGTGTGATTGTATACAGAGTTTCCAGCATTTAGCACACTTGTCTGTCTTGACAAAATAATTGTTTTTTCACCTAAGAGCAGAGAGGCATTTTTACAGTGTGCTACCTGTCTTTGAACAGGAATGTGCAACTGAAACTCAGTATCATTTTTACTGGCTGTTTTCTGACTAGGGATTTTATGTGCTTCTGTAATTTGTGTATTTGTATGTTTGGTTGTCCCTTGCCTACTTGATGAACTGGCTGGACTGTATATACCAGTTACAATGACATCATTATTGGGTGATGTCCAAGAAGACTGTTGGCTTGAGGGTGGAGCAATATTAACCACATTTCTGACTGTAACGTCTGGAGCTGCCAAAGGAGTACCAGAAACAGTTCCTGTTGTTGCTGCTCCTGATTCAGAATTCTTACTACTCATTTTTCTTCTCTTATTGCCAACCCACGTCTGGAAGGATAAAAAAATGATATTATGGAAAAGTTCTTAACCAAAAAACAAGAAAAACCAATTTCTATGTGATAAATTATATTCTCATTTGTCATAAAGTCAAGGCCTATACAAATTTAAAAGAAAAAATATACAATAAAAGAAAAAGTAACTAAAGTATAAGGTCAGAGATAATCAGGGACCAGCACATAATAAATATCTAGGAACTTTGATAGGAGAATTGTATTATTGTTCTTCTTCTCCTCAAAACCCATCCAATTAATATGTAGCAAGAACCCTAAAATGTTTATATCCCTTGACCTAGTAAATTCATTTCTGGGAATTTATCCTAAAAGTAATCCTAGATGTATACAAAGTTTATATGCAAAGATGTTCATCATATTTATGTATAATAGTGAAAAATTGGAAACATACTAGAGGTAGGATGTTTAATGACATTGGAAAATGCTCATAGTATTGTTAAAGAAATATACACTAGGAATCTTCAGATTTAACAACTTCTATGAATATATCATAACTTGGTTAATTTAATATTGCTAGATATTTAGATTACTTTTAGAAATATTCACTATTATAAACCATATAGCAATACACTTCACTGTGCATGCATCTTTGTACTATTGGTCCATTAGAATGCCATCTTTAGAAGGAAAATTGTAGCTTTTTGATATTTTCAAAATACCCTCCAATGTATAAGAGTTCTGGTTTCCCCACATCTTCAACAACACTTTGCATTATCTTTTTGTAGTCTCTACTAGCCCAGGAGTTAAGAAAAGGTATATAATTGCTGTTTTGATTTGAGTTTCTATGGTTACTATATTACTTTGATAGAGCTGCTTACTGATTACCTCTACTAATTTTTTATATTAGGGTATTTGTCATTTTTAATTGATTTATAAGAGCAATTTCCTACTAGAAGTAGCAGCACTTTGTTACAAGTTACAAATATTTTTCCCAGTTTGTCATTAATTCGTGGTAGTTATTTGCTTCTTTATGTTTTTCTCGATTTACCAAATCTTATACAGTGAACATGTATTACTTTTATAAACGAAAAATTAATAAAAATAATACCAGTGGTTGGCATTTAGAATTTGATTACAAAATATGTATTTTTATGTAAGTAATTTATTATAATAATCTTAGTATTATTACACTGAATCATGATTCTTCTTAAAATATGCGATAAGAAATATTATTTTCCATAAAATTATTAGTAAACTTTATAATTATTTCAAAATGCATACCATATTATAAACCACCAAACACATTAATCTATTAAGAATTTCAAAAAATAAATAAGTAAAAACATTAAATGAACTAGCCTTGCACAAACACGGTGCAGAGTGTATTTGGTTAATTTTGTGTGATGTGCTTTTGAAAACCACATAAATTATCCAATTTTCAATGTATATTTATATTATATACAACATTAAATGTTGTAATACTATAAATAAAAGCTAACATGTATTGAATACCCATTATGTGTTTTCATATATATTAGTTCTTTTGCTAGGTATTATTTTCTAATTGTATAAATGAAGAAACTGAGATTCAGAAATATTAACTAGATTGTGGAAAGATATCCTGTCAGCTACTGGCAGAGCAAGGAATCAAAATCAATTTAACTTGACCTCAAAGAACATTCTCCTTCCACTATGGTGAGAAACTCCTGAAATGGAGTTGGCCATTTCTGTTGGTCATTTTACTTTTATAATTAGTACTTATCTAATAAAATGTTCCAGAAACTGAGATGCTCCATTTTGCTTCACATGAGGCTGTGGGAATTTAAAACTCACTCTTATTTAGCTTTACTGAACAGCAGAGGTGAGAATTATAAGCAGAGGGACAAATGAATATAAATGTCACAAGAGAAGGAGGCAGGGGAGAAAAACTAAAAGGTTCTAAAGTATATACTCGAGAGAAATATTTAGAAAGAAATGTTATGTGGCTGCTTCCCACTAGCTGGATATATGTATATGTGTAGCTGATTCACTTTGTTGTACAGCAGAAACTAACACACCAATGTAAAGCAATTATACTCCAATAAAGATGTTTAAAAAAAAAGAGAAATGTTTGGGGATATATATAATTTCAATTTATGGTTCAAAAAGGTGAATATTACAGATATTCAAAATAAGTCACTGTGTTATGGCTTTTCAAATAAAAATATGCATAGGAAGCATGATGTATTTGTTTGTAATTTCAACATTTTAAAACTTTCAATAGGAAAGCATAGTGAATTGGTAAAATTTAAACTCAAGATCTACTACATCTGGAGGGCAACTCGGGGCAAGATTTCTAAGAAAACAAACAACCTACCATGTTCTCAACAAAATACCTACCTTAACACAGGAATTTTAAGTGATCTTAGTGCACTGCAAATTTATGGCTTACTTTTATAGTTTTATAGCTCATATATATAGTTACTTATATAGTTTACTAGATATCTATATCATGTACCCATAAAAAAGTAAAATGCAATAGAATATCACATGAATATGAAACTCAGCTATCTAACATCTTCACTTGTGCAGAATGCAGCCAATATAGATGTCACAAGACCCATGTACTTTACTGAAAAGACAACACTTGATCTTAAAATACACTTTACCTTATTTTACACATAATTTTACCAAACCTGGTATCTTAATCTACAGTAAATTAGAAATAACAAAACAGGAGGGGGCTTTGGTAATAGTGATTGCCGTTGAAAGCACCTTGATAGCACCAAAACTAAGAATGTTCATTAAATATTACTCACTAAAAAGAAGAAGAAAGAAAAATTAAAAGAGAATTGTTGTGAGAAATCATTAAATGGTCTGGGGTTCTTTAGTAAAGGAGAAAGTCACACCATATACCTTACCATGTTGTAAGCATTATTATTTTATAGCACAGTACAATAATTGATTTCCATAGTAAAACTCTGAGTCAAAAAGTAAAGGTTCAGTTATTTTCAATAGTCTCTATTGAAGTAAAGTAGGAAAGTATATAGTTACAAAATATATTTTATTAAAATGTTGAAAATAAAGAAAATTCATTACCTAAGGGTTACCAGTAACTGAATTAAATTTTACTAAAAGTCATTCAGTTACAGGATCCAAAATTTACCAGTGCCTATAGGATATAAATTTCTCATTCCAAATGTTTCATTGGTGAGAGACAAAAAAATGCATCAATCAAATTGATATGATGAGCATTTGGGGTTTGGAACTAATAAAGTAATACTACATAGAAAAAAAAGAAAGGCAATAAATTTGGGTCACCAATCCTTGGTATCCATTAAATTCCTTTTCAGTCCTTTTTTAGAAAGTCAATGTCTCCAAACTTTTCCTTTTTCTATACCTCCTTTGTTTTCCTGTTCCTTTACCCCACTATATATATATATATATATATATATATATATATATAGTATGGATGTTTTAACCTTTTAAGTTCTTTTTACATTGGGATCAAGTTCTTAGTACAGTGGTATTTTAGTTCTTTTGAGAAAAAAACACAATAAATACTATATTAAAATAATAAAGGAAGATCTCTTTGAAGTAGAACATGTAGACCTAGCAAAATATTAGGCTGAAATACTATATTAAAAATAATAAAGGAATAATGGGTCTATAAACAACTCCCTTCTCCTCTGGCTGGAAAAGCTGCCAAAATTGTGTTGAAATTTAGATTAGAAAGACTGAATTTCTGCAGAATTTACACTGTCCTAGAATAGAGAGAATGAATCTGTTTTACACCATTCCTTATAACTTACATAAATTTTATTTGTAAACTTACATTCTAGAAAGTTTATTTCTTTCATTTCCATTACTTGTTACAGATTTCACACCATTTCGAGCAAGATATAAACCTTTGTGTTTCAACACTCTCAATATTCAAGTACAATCAAGTAAATTATTAGGGGAAAGATTGCAATAGCAAATTGTAAATAAGAAAGGTCACAGTCCACAAATCAGCTGCCTAAGAAGACTTTTCATTTTAAAGTAATGGTAAAATAAGAGAGAAGAAAAGAAAGAAGTTATTGCAGAAAAAAAATGAGTTTGTACTTATAAAATGGAAAACTCATCAACTTGAAATATTACACATGTTAAAATAATTTTTCTAAGGCAATTAAATTTTTTCTCGAGGTTTTATTAAAGGTATTGCAAATAGGGAATTTAGAGCTATCAACAGGAGATATTTCTAGTTCTTACAAAAATCTGAGTATGATGGTTGATCTCAGCAAACAAGAAACAGATATATTGGATATTTCCCTCCTAGAACTTGTGGCATAATTCCCTATTTGAAGGTGAATATATCCTTCGGTCTTTAAAAAATAGATTTTCCAAAGAATTCTTCTTATCAAGAAATTTTTTATTTTTGGGATCTTTAAAAGTTCCTCCAACAGAAAAATACACTTAAAAAGAAATCCTTTCTCTTACCAAATTATCCTAATGAATGACAAGGATGGGAAAGCTGCTAATCTTTGAATCCCTAAGGTTTCACTCCAGGGGGATTTGTAGCGCGTTCAGACAATCATGAAAGGACCTATGCACTCACTATGAAATCTGTGACTAGTTCCGTTAGGTTTATCTCTTGCCTCCTCTCTATCACCTTCTCACTGCCTTTCCCAAATGTGTAGCAGCTCTAATTTTTACAGCTGAATAACAATGGTTGTGATAAAGGAAATTTTCCTCCCTAGGGATTCCTTGTCCCTTACTTGCTAACCCATTAAAGTGCATACATTTTACTTAGAAGGAGGAAGATCTATTCATAAAAAGGATAGGTTTTCCTAAAAAGACAAAAATACTAAATTCATAAATGCCTGCTGAAAAAAATTTAAACACAAGGAAATATGCTAACTCCCTTGGTAAATGCCTGTTTTACTAATATCAGTTTGGAGAGTTATATCTAGATAAATTCTAGCTTTAAACCAAGCATGAGATCAGCAACTAATCCTAAAGGTACCTCTTAGTTCAAAGGACTGGGATTTTTAAAAGATATATTTAAAATGCAAAGGTTTTAGTGCTTTCAAGGTATTTATAGAAAAAAATACATACTAAATGATTAGCTATTTATTAAAAAATAGTAATTTTATACCAGGGAAATGAAGCTGTTTATAGTTAGTGACTTCACACCCTGATAGTCTTTCTCATATTAAGCAATTATGACTTGTAATACAAAGCTACAAATTCAAGAGTTTAAGACCTCAATACTTACCCTGACTACACTGAAGTCCAGCTTAGTCTCCTGTGCACACTGTAATATGAGCTGAAAGCAATTTTTACTTTGATTTGTCATTCCATTTTCATAATAACGCTGTAAAATCCTTTGTTGTTCTACAGTAAATACAGAACGTAGATTCATCTAAAAATAAAAGAAGATACTCTGAAAATTTGAATAAAAATTGGGTTTGTGTAGAATTTGCACGTTTTTGTTTTTTGATACAATTTCAATGCTTTCAAGCTGCGAGATTTCTTTAAGTGAAATAATCCCAGTAATGGGCAATAATTTGTGTGCTAAAGGGAGACAGGTTCTCAATGAATATTATGCATAATGCGAACCCTTATTGAATTTGTTCAGAAAAAGTATCAACTTTAAAGACAAAAAAAATAAAAGCAGAAAGCCCTTATTTGGTTAGTGTCAGTGCATGGAGAAAAAAAGCTTATTTCACCGAAATAAATATTTATGGCTAGTAAAGCCTGAGATTGTGGTATGGTAGTAGCCATAGGTGGTCAATTATCAAGAGGGACACTCACTGTTCTTTGTCAAGCAAGGCATCTGGCTTATGTCTTACAGCCAAAAGCTGGGCTCTGAAACAAAAGGGTACGTTTATTTTTTTCTTTTTCTGGGATAAAGGGGTTCATTTTATATATTAATTCAAAATCTCTCTTTAAAGCTTAAAAATAAACAGGAAGTTTTAGTGACTGAAAGTGTATTTGCTTTAGGTAATACTAACCAAAATAATTATTTTTATTTGCTGTAGTATATAAATCAAGATTAAAAATAATGTATAGTTTACTAAAATATACCAAGTACTTTTAATCGACAACAACATAATTAGACAATAGAAATTTTAAAAACACATTGCTCTTCTTGCCAATAGGCAACATGTTTAATATTAAGGGAAAACAACTCTGTGAATCTCACAAATAAGAAGCAGGTCAAACTCTTCATAAAGGAGATGAATTCTAGTAGTGCATTTTATAAAGAAGAACACATAATTAGATAAAGGCAATTTCCGGTTCCTTTTAAAAACTGCCACACTAAAATTGTTATTCCTAAAAGCTGACAGAAAGAAAACCCTTTGCAAGGAATGAATCTCTTCAAAATTAGGAAAACATTGACAACTAAAACAATATAAGCCAAACCAAACAGAAATCATTCTAGTATACTGGGTATGGAAACAACTAAGTACATTGACATGGAAATAAAAAATAATTTCTATTTTTTGAACAATAAAGCAGTTTCATAAAGAAATTAAAGACAGTCACATAGCCATCCAGTGAAATCTGTACACGACTTGTTTTCTTGACCATGCAAATGTTTTCCTATATAATGTTAAGAGATCTGGTGAGAGAAAATCACATGTGAGAGAGGGCATGAACATTCAGAAACAAATAACTCCACTTTATGAAGGGGATCTCATTCAAGTACAACAATGTGGAAATTTAAACCTCTTATCTGCAACATGACCAAATTTTCAAGGATGTTTGGGCCAAAGGGTAGGAATGATATTCATCAAAGCAATATTACTATCATGTTTGCCAGTTTTCAGAGCAATTTGGGGTTCCTTTTCCTAAGTGGTTCAGCTACAGTCAGGAGAGGAGCCAGAAGATGAAGGTCAAATACCTGAAATACCTCATCTGTTGTGGATTAAGAAGCAAGGTATTGGATTGGTATTCCAGTACTTTGGAATGAGATCTGAGGAGTGTGGTAAATTTCAGTTCACTAATGCATAATACAGGTAATGGCTCTGATTCTTCTCTGTAGGGCTGTAACTACCATAAAAAAGCCTAGAGTACAAGATATGGCTGATCCCCAAGTGTATCACTATATCTGCCTTATGTAGGAATGGTTTCCTATTGGCTGGCTACAACTGTTGCTCCAGTATGATATGAATCTTAAAAGCATGGCAGATTAATTATCTTGGTCTATGGAGTGGCAAGTTATTGAATGACTGCACAGCCAAAGTTTTTAATCGTTTGCACAAAAATCAGGAAAAAAAAGTTGTAAAAACTTTCATTTTAAAAGTTGGGTTGTTATTTATGTGGAAGATAAAATGACAATCCATTGGATTCATAGAAATTGAGGTCTACTGTATTGGGGTAGGGAAGGTAACTAACTGAACTAGAGGATTAAATATTGAAATAGCAAGTCATTTAGCTTTACCTCATGATTTCCTAGTCTAATTTTCTTTGCATTGGACTATCCATTGAGCACATGCCAGCCCACAAGGAATAAGACAACCTATGTCCTACTCTCAACTCCACTGGAGACTATTTGGTAAATCACTTAATTTCTATGAGCATTCATTTCCTAGTTTGTAAAATTCTGGATTATATGACTTGTTTTACTTACCAGACTGTATTGTTAAAAATAATTTAAGATATGTGAACTCATTTTTCTTAAATTATTTTTCAGCCACACCCGGCGGCTTGTGGGATCTTAGTTCCCCAACCAGGGATGGAACCTGTGCCCCCTGCAGTGGAAGCATGGGGTTTTAACCACTGGACTGCCAGGGAATTCTCATTTTTCTAAAGTTTTAAAGCATGTTATAGTTGTAACATATTTATTTATTTATTTATTTATTGCGGTACGCGGGCCTCTCACTGTTGTGGCCTTTCCCGTTGCAGAGCACAGGCTCCGGACGCACAGGCTCAGCGGCCATGGCTCATGGGCCCAGCCGCTCCGCGGCGTGTGGGATTTTCCCGGACCGGGGCACGAACCCATGTCCCCTGCATTGGCAGGCGGACTCTCAACCACTGTGCCACCAAGGAAGCCCACATATTTATATTTTTAAGGATAACTAGGCCCTTCAGTTTATCTATCATATTCAGATATGGAATTTCTTAGGTTGCTCTCAGCTTTAGGATTTGGTGTTTTAATGAAGACCCTGAGCCATTGGCAAAAGATTAAATTATGCTCAGTATGTTCTATCAAACAAGCAGAGAAATGAGTGAAATATTTTAGATGTATTGCTTTGGAAATACTTGAAAAATACAGCTTTGAGGAATGAAATAGCTAAAATATAGCTAAGGCTCTATTTTTACATTGGAATATTTCAGATAAATTCCTATGTAACACTGTCCTTATATATCTGATATCATACTTAAAACCAGCTCTAATGCCCTAATAATGTTTTAAGTGGCTAAATCATTTGAAAAGTACCAAAAATTTTTACTCATTAAGGACTCATTCTTGGAAAGCCTGGTTTTAAAAATGGAATGAGTCCATAAAATCATTACCAATTCAAATAGAATACATTCTTGCCAACACTAAAAATTTGAATTTTGGGTAAGCCATCAACTTTTTTTTTTTTTTTTTTGTGGTATGCGGGCCTCCCTCTGCTGTGGCCTCTCCCATTGCGGAGGACAGGCTCCGGACGCGCAGGCTCAGCGGCCATGGCTCACGGGCCCAGCCGCTCCGCGGCATGTGGGATCCTCCCAGACCGGGGCGCGAACCCGGTCCCCCTGCATCGGCAGGCGGAGGCCCAGCCGCTCCGCGGCATGTGGGATCCTCCCAGACCGGGGCGCGAACCCGGTTCCCCTGCCTGGGCAGGCGGACGCGCAACCGCTGCGCCACCAGGGAAGCCCCCATCAACTTTTTTGTTTGTATGTTTACAAAGAGTTGAGCTTAGGTTAATATAATACCTTGAATATCTTTATCTTGGCCAACATGTCTCTATTAACATTGTCCTTTTAATCCATTATTATTATTCACTTTTAAATTTACATACAGTAAAAATCACTATTTTTCATGTATGGTTTTATAAGTTAAAACAAACATATATAGTCATGGAACCACCATCACAATTAAGGTACAGAACAGTTCTATCATTCTGAAAAAAAAAACCTTTATGCTGCTTATTTATAATCAATCTCTCTAGCCACCCTGCCCCTGACAATCCCTATTCTGTTCCTATTATTTTGCTTTTATAGAATGCCATATAAATGGAATAATACAGTATGTATTTTTTCTGAGACTAGCTTCTTTCATTTAGCATAATGTATTTGAGATTCATCCGTGTTGTCTCTATCAATAATTTGCTCCCTTTTCTTGCAGAGTAGCATTCCATTGCAAGAATATACCACAGTTTATCCATTCATCCATTGAAGGACATGTGGGCTGTTTTAAGTTCTTAGCTATTATGATTAAAACTGTTAAAAACATTTGTGTGCAGGTTTCTGTCTGCAAGTAAGTTTCCATTTCTCTTGAGTAAATACCTAAGAGTTGGACTGCTGGGTCATATGGTAAATGTATACTTAACTTTATAAGTTAAGTATAAACCCTTTTCAAAAGTGACTGTACAAATTTGCTTTTGCACCAACATTCTATGAAAGTTTCAGTTCTTTCACTTCCTTACCAGAATTATCATATATTTCTAAAAAATTAGTCATTTTAATAGTGTAATTGTGTATTATTATTGTGGTTTTAATTTGTATTTCCCTAGTGATAATGATATTGAGCATCTTTTGCTATTCTTATTTGTCATTCATACATCTTCTCTTTAGAAGTGTCCAAATATTTTGCAAATTTTTAAATTGGATTGTTTGTTTCCTATTATTTAACTTTTAGGGTTCATTACATATTCTGGATACAAGTTCTTTCTGAGAAATATAATTTTCAAATATTTTCTCCTCGCTTGTGCCTTGTTTTTATTTATTAACAGTGTATTTCACAGAGCAGTTTTTAATTTTGATGAAGCGCAATTCATCACTGCTCTTTAGTTTTATGGATTGTGCTTTTAGTGCCATACCTTAGAAATCTTTGTCTAGCACAAGGTCACAGAAACTTTTTCCTATGTTTTCTTTTAGTAGCTTTATATTTTTGCATTTCACATTTAAGTTTAGGATCCATTTGGAGCTGATTTTTGTGTAAGGTGTGAAGTACAGGTCAAAGTATTGTGGGTTTTTTTTGCATATGGATATCCAATTGTTCAAGTACCATTAATTGAAAAAAACTTTTTATTGAATTGCTTTTTCATCTTTGTTAAGAATCACTTGACTGTATATGTGTGGCTCTTTTTCTGGACACTCTTTTCTGTTCCATTGATCTACGTGTCAATTCTTTCATTAAAACCACACTATCTTAACTACTGTAGCTTTATCATGACTGTTGAATCAGGAAGTGTGAGCCTTCTAATACTGTACTTTTAAAAATCAATTTAGTTATTCTACATCCTTTACATTCTCATATGAATTTTAGAATCAGATTGTTGGTACCAACAAAAATTCTGCTGGGATTGGATTGAATCTATAGATCAGTTTAGGGACAATTGCTGTGTCTTCCAAATCATGAATATGATATACTTCTAATTATTTAGATCTTGTTTGATTTCTTTCCTCAGAGTTTCATAGTTTTCAGTATACAGATTCAGTACATAGTCTGTTAAATTTATACCTGTGTATTTCTTTTATTTTTTATTTATTTATTTTTTTTGCGGTACGCGGACCTCAAACTGTTGTGGCCCCTCCCGTTGTGGAGCACAGGCTCTGGACACACAGGCTTAGCGGCCATGGCTCATGGGCCGAGCCGCTCCGCGGCACATGGGATCCTCCCGGACTGGGGCATGAACCCGCATCCCCTGCATCGGCAGGCGGGCCCCCAACCACTGCGCCACCAGGGAAGCGCCTGTGTATTTCTTATGTGTGTGTGGTTTTTTTGAAGGGGGAGGGGGCTATTGTAAATGGTATTTTTAAAATCATGGTTACTATAGTTTAAAATAATGTAGTGTATACTTGAAATTTGCTAAGAGAGTAGATCTTAAGTGTTCTCACTACAACAAAAAGAAACAGAGCTATGTGAGGTGATGGATATCACATATGCATTACCTTGATTGTACTAATCATTTCATAATACATATATATATATCAAACCATCACATTGTACACCTTAAATATATACAATTTTCATTTGTGAATTATACCTCAATAGAGCTGGAAATGAAAAATATTTCCAATTGTTCATTGCTAGGGTATCAACATACAATTTATTTTGGTATATTCACTTTGCTAAATTCATTGATTGGTTCCAGCAGCTTTTTTGTTGATTGTCTGGAATTTTCTAAACAATTATGTCATCCACAGAGAAGGGCTTGTTTCTTCTTTTCCAATACATTTGCCTTTTATTTTTTTTTAACATCATTATTGGAGTGTAATTGCTTTACAATGATGTGTTAGTTTCTGCTGTATAACAAAGTGAATCAGCTATATATATACATATATACCCATATCTCCTCCCTCTTGCATCTCCCTCCCACCCTCCCTATCCCACTCCTCTAGGTGGTGACAAAGCACCGAGCTGATCTCCCTCTGCTATGTGGCTGCTTCCCACTAGCAATCTATTTTACATTTGGCAGTGTATATATGTCCATGCCACTCTCTCACTTTGTCCCAGCTTACCCTTCCGCATCCCCATGTCCTCAAGTCCATTCTCTACATCTTTGTCTTTATTCCTGTCCTGCCCCTAGGTTTTTCAGAACCACTGTTTTTTTTGGTTTCCCTATATATGTGTTAGCATACGGTATTTGTTATTCTCTTTCTCACTTACTTCACTCTGTATGACAGACTCTAGGTCCATCGACCTCACTACAAATAACTCAATTTCGTTTCTTTTTATGGCTGAGTAATATTCCATTGTATATATGTGCCACATCTTCTTTATCCATTCATCTGTCGATGGACACTTAGGTTGCTTCCATGT
>NC_041234.1:59846651-59879033 GCF_002837175.3 Physeter macrocephalus
TGACTGGTGTGAGGTGATACCTCATTGTAGTTTTGAGTTACATTTCTCTAATGATTAGTGATGTTGAGCATCCTTTCATGTGTTTGTTGGCAATTTGTACATCTTCTTTGGAGAAATGTCTATTTAGGTCTTCTGCCCGTTTTTGGATTGGGTTGTTGTGCTTTTTGATATTGAGCTGCATGAGCTGCTTGTAAATTTTGGAGATTAATCCTCTGTCAGCTGCTTCATTTGCAAATATTTTCTCCCATTCTGAGGGTCGTCTTTTCATCATGTTTATGTTTTTCTTTGCTGTGCAAAAGCTTTTAAGTTTCATTTGTTTATTTTTGTCTTTATTTCCATTTCTCTTGGAGGTGGGTCAAAAAGGAAATGTGTCTGGCCTTACATTTACATCTTTAATCCATTTTGAGTTTATTTTTGTGTATGGTGTTAAGGAGTGTTCTACTTTCATTCTTTGACATGTAGCTGTCCAGTTTTCCCAGCACCACATATTGAAGAGGCTGTCTTTTCTCCATTGTATATTCTTGCTTCCTTTATCAAAAATAAGTTGACCATATTTGCATGGGTTTATCTCTGGGCTTTCTATCCTGTTCCATTGATCTATATTTCTGTAGGTACTGGTCTTTTATTTTTTATTGCACTGGCTAAGACCTATAGTATAATGTTTTAATCAGAGCTGTGAGAGTGGACATTTGTTCCTGGTTCTCAATTTTAGAAGAAAAGCGTTCAGTCTTTCACCATTGAGTGTTACGTCAGCTGTAGGTTTTTCACATGCTTTACAAGTTTAAGGAAGTTTCCTTTTATTTCTATTAAACTGAGAGTTTTTATTATTATTACTATTACTATCATCATTATAATGAATGGGTATTGAATTTTGTCAAATGCTTTTTCCTGCATGTATTGAGATAATTGTATAGATTTTGTTCTTTAACCTTTTGATATGGTAAATTATGCTGGTTGATTTTCAAGTGTTGGATGAGTATTTTGTTCCTGGAATAAACCCCAGTTGGTTGTGATGTATTATTCTTTTTATATATTTATTTCATTTGGAAATATATTGTTGAAAATTTTTGAGTCTGCATTCATGAGGGATGTTTGTGATTTTCTTTTCTTGTATTGTATTTGGTTTGGTACAGGCAATGAGTTAGGAAGTGTTCCTTCTGCTTATATGCTCTGAAAGAGTTTACATAGAATTATTATTTTTTCATTAAATATTTGTTAGAAATCACCAATGAAGCCATCTGAGCATGGAATTTTCTTTGTTGGAAAGTTTTAAGTTATGCATTACATTTCTGTATTATTCAGATAATCTATTTCTTCTTGAGTGAGTATGGGCACTTTGTGTCTTTCAAAGAATTGGTCCATTTTATCTAAGTTGCTGAACTTAAAGGTGTAAAGTTTCTTATATACTATTCCTTTATCATCCATTTAATATTTATAGGGTCTATTGTGATGTATTTTTCCTTCTTGATATTGGCAATTTGTTTCTTTTTTCTTGGTCAGTTGACAAGAGGCTTATCACTTTTATTGATCTTCTGAAATAATTAGCTTTTGGTTTCATTGACTTTGTCTATTGTTTTTCTGTCTTCATTTACATTGACTCCTGCTCTTATCATTACTATTCCCTTCATTCTGCTTATTTGGACTTAATTTGCTCTTGATTTTTCTAGTTTCTTAAGGTGGGAACATAGATTATTGATCTTTGACCTTTCTTCTTTTCTAAATGTAAGCAATTAATGCTATAAATTTACTTCTAAGTACTGCTTTGGCTGCAATCTACAAATTTTGATAGGTTGGATTTTTTAACAGCCTTATTGACGTATATCTGATGTACCTACAGCTGCACAATATTTAATGTCTACAATTTGATGAGTTTTGCCTTATACAAAAACTAGTGAAACCATCACCATAATCAAAGTAATCAGCATATCCAACACCTCCCAAAGGTGTTGTGTCCCATTGTTTATTTGTTCTGTAATAAGAACACAACATGAGATCAACCCTGGTAACAAATTTTAAGTGCACAATACTGTATTGTTAACTATAGGT
Source organism: Physeter macrocephalus (assembly GCF_002837175.3). Taxonomy (NCBI): domain Eukaryota; kingdom Metazoa; phylum Chordata; class Mammalia; order Artiodactyla; family Physeteridae; genus Physeter; species Physeter macrocephalus. The sequence goes on from NC_041234.1 coordinate 59,848,698, forward strand.
ATTATGTTCTACAACAGGTCACTAGATTTTTTTCATTTAGCATAACTGAAACTATCTACCCACCGAATAACAATTTCCCATTTCCCTCACCCTCCATCCTGGCAAACACCATTGCATTCTCTGCTTCTGACTATTTTAGATAGCACACATAAGTGGAATCATGTGCTATTTGTCCTGTGACTAGCTTATTTCACTTAGAATAGTGTCCTCCAGTTTCATCCATGTAGTTGCAAATGGCAGAATTTCCTTCTCTTTAAAGACTGAATAACATCCCATTGTATGTATATATTACATTTTCTTTATCTGTCGATGGACACTTGGCTATTTCCATATTGTGGCTATTGTGAATAGTGCAGCAATAAACATGGGCATGCAGATATTTCTTCAAGATCCTGATTCCAATACTTTTGGATAGTTGTCCCTTGCTATCTGTGGGGGATTGGCTCCAGGACCCCCCACAGATACCAAAATCCAAGGATGCTCAAGTCCATTAGAGTTGGCCTTCTGTATCCACCTATCCATGTGTTCCACATCCACGGAAACAAAGGGATGACTATATACCCAGATGTGGGATTGCTGGATCATATGGTAGTTCAATTTTTAACCTTTTTGAGGAATCTCCATGTTGTTTGCAATAGCTGCTGAACATTAATTTACATTCCCACCAACAATGTACAGGGGTTCCAATTTCTCCACAACTTTGCCAACACCTTTTCTCTTTTGCTTTTTAATAATAGGCATCCCAACAGGTGTGAACACCACACACACAAAAATCAACTCAAAATAAAGACTTAAACATAAGACCCCAAACTGTAAAACTCCTAGAAGAAATCAGACAGAAAAAACTTCTGGACTTTGGTCTTGGCAATGATTTCTTGGATACGTCACCAAAAGCACAGGCAACAAAAGCAAAAATGGACAAGTGGGACTACATCATATTAAAAATATTCTGCAAAGCAAAGGACAGTCAACAATCAACTACAGTAAAAAAAAAGTCAAACTACAGAATGAAAGAAAATATTTGATACCATATATCTGATTAGGGTTAACTTCCAAAATATACAAGAAACTCCTAAAACTCAATAGCAAAATAACTAATTATCCAATGAAAAATGGGCAAGGGGCTTGAACAGACATTGCTCTGAAGAGGACAAACAAATGGTCAACAGGTATTTGAAAGATGCTCAACATCATTAATTATCAGGGAAATGCAAATAAAAACTATCATGACACAGGGTGTGTTTTAATTGTCATTCAGTTCAAAATATTAATTTTCCTGTTTATTGTTTAAAATATTTAAGTATTTTCCAGATATCTTTATCGATTTCTAGTTTAGTGTGGTTATGAATAGAGAACATACTTTATATTATTTCAACTGTTTTAAATTTTTAAAAGTTTATGGCACAGGAAGTATATGGTTTATTTTAAAGAATGTTCCATGAACATTTGAAAGGAATGTATCTTTGGCTATTATTAGGTAGATAGTTCTAATAATGTCAATTAGGTCACGTTGCTTAATAGTGTTGTTCAGACCTTCTGTATCTTTACTGATTTCCTGACTACTTCTTCTATCAATTACCGAAAGAGGAAAGGTGAAGTCCCCAAGTATAATTGTGCACTTTCAACTTTTAATTGTATCGGTTTTGCTTTATGTATTTTGAAGATCTGTTGTTAGATGCATATGCAACTAATATTGTTACATATTTTTGGTGAATTGATCCTTTATTCATTATGTAATACCCCCTCTTTATTCCTCATACTATTCCTTGTTCTGTATTTTAATTTGTCTGACACTAATGAATATACTGCAGCTTTGTTTTGAATAACCTGTCATAGTATATAATTTTCTTTCATTTTATTTTAATTTATGTCTTTATATATAAAGTAGGTTTACTATAAGTAGGATAGAGTTGGGCTTTAAAAACCCAATATGACAGTATGTGTATGACAGTATGACAGTTAGTGTGTTTAGATCACTTATATTTAACGTAATTACTAATATGGATGGATTTGGGTGCACCATTTTATTAGTTGTTTTCTGTTTGTCCTTGTGATTTTTTGTTTTGCTGTTCCCCTTTCTCCAACTTCTTTTTTATTATTTTAATATGTCTTTGTAATGTTTTAATTCATTGGCTTTTGGGCTACATTTCTTTCCATATTTTGAAGTGGTTTTTCCACTGACTTTGTTTTCCATGTTTTGTCATGTGAAATCCATGGTCATTTCCAAACCTTTGTTTCCCTATGTATTTTGTTTTTCTCCAGCTTTTTTCAACACTATATCTTTGATTTTTAGCAATTTGATTATATTGTGTCTGGGCATGATTTCTTTGAGTTTAACTTGTTTCAAGGGATCTCGAACCTGTAAATTTTTATCTTTCTTAAGTGTTTTGGAGAATTCACTAGTGTAGTAATTTGGGCTTGGAGATTTCTTAAAAGAAAGATTTTTAATCACAAATTCAAGTTCTTTAATAAAGTGCTTAGTTATTGTATTTCTTCTCAAACAAGCTTTGATGATTTCTGTCTTTCAAAAAATATATACATTTACTTTAAGTTGTTTACTTTATAGGCGTAAAGTTAATAGTCCATTAGTATATTTTTAAATGTCTGTACAGTCTGTAGTGATATCCTTTCTCTCATTCCTGATATTGGTAATTTGTGTCTTCTCTTTTTTTTGTGTACAGCCTTTTCTCAAATATCCAGGTTTTCGTTTCATTGCATTTCTCTATTTTTTTAAATTGAAGTATAGTTGATTTACTATATTGTGTTAGTTTCAGGTGTACAGCATAGTGATTCAGGAATTTTTGCAGCTTATATTCCATTATAAGTTATTATAAGATACTGGGTCTAATTCCCGGTGCTATACAGTATATCCTTGTGGCTTGTCTGTTTTATATATAGTAGTTTGTATCTGTTACTGTTTTCTATTTCATTTATTTCTGCTCTTACTATTTATTTCTTTCTGCTTGCTTTGGGCTTAATTTGCTTTTCTAGTTATAGTTTGTTAAAGTGAAGCTCAAGTAACAGAGTTTCAAGCTTTCTACTTTTCTACTACAAGTGTTTAATGTTCTAAATGAACTCTAAGTGCTGATTTAACTGTATTCCACATATTTTGATATGTTGCAATTTCATTTTCACTGATTACACAGTGCTTTCTAATTTCCCTTGTGGGCTCTCCTTTGACCCATTGGTTACTTACAACTATGTTGTTTACTTTCCAACTATTTGGGGATTTCCCAGATATCTTTGATTTATTGATTTTTAGTTTAATTCCTTTATGATCAGAGAACATCCCTCATATGACTTCAACTTTTTAACTTTTGATGGTTTGTTTTATGGCCCAAAATATGGTCCATGTTGATCAATTTTCTATGTGCTTCTGGCAATAATGTGTACTCTGCTCTCTTTGGATGGAGTCAATTAGGTTGAGTAGGTTGAAAGTGTTGTTCAAGTCTTAAACAGTTATTAATTTTCTCTCCACTTATTTTAGCAATTACTGAGAGAAGCTGTTAACATTTCTAATTGTATACTAGTCTGTTTCTCATGTCTCTTTTACCAGCTTTTGATTCATATATTTTGGAGCTCTGTTATTATGTACATAAATATTTAGGATTTTTATGTTCTCTTAATTAATTGATCCCCTTATCAATATGATGTTCTTTACCACTGATATTTTTTTCTCTGAAATCTTCTTTATCTGATATGAATATAGTCAACTTTATTTAGATTCATGGTATATATTTTTTCATTTATTTACGTTTAACCTATCTATTTCTTTATACTTAGGTGGGTTAGTTGTACACATTTATAGATGAGTTAAAGTCTAATGTGACAATACCTGCCTTTTAACTGGTATGTTTAGAACATTTTGCAATTAATATAATTATTGATATGGTTGGGCTTAGATACAATCTGTTTTCTATTTGCCTCATGTTTTTGTTCCTTTATTTCATTTTTTCTATTTTGATTTTAATTAAACATTATTTATAATTCTATTTTATCTTCTTGGTTAGCTCATCACTCTTTGTCATGTTATTTTAACAGTTGTTTCAGTGACCATGGTATACACCTTTAATTTATTATCAAGACAATTTATCATAATATTATATATACTACTTCACATATAATAGAAGAATCTTACAATAGTATACCTGTATTTCTGTTCCACTGTCTTTTGTGCTATTGTTGTCATACATTTTGCTTTTACATATGTTATAAAACCTCCAATAAATGGTCATTTAAAAAAATTAAACAGTTATCATTGAAAGTGATTTTCAAAAATTAAAAATCATACATATTTACCTACTTATTTTTTACTTCCATTGTGTAGGTCCAAAGTTCTTTCTTTGTTTTTTTTGTGGTACACAGGCCTCTCACTGCTGTGGCCTCTCCTGCTGTGGAGCACAGGCTCCGGACGCGCAGGCTCAGCAGCCATGGCTCACGGGCCCAGCTGCTCTGTGGCATGTGGGATCCTCCCGGACCGGGGCACGAACCCATGTCCCCTGCATCAGCAGGCGGACTCTCAACCACTGCGCCACCAGGGAAGCCTCCAAAGTTCTCTTTTTTTAGGTGCAAATGCAAGGAGCTTTACTGTAGTAATGCCCTTCATTTTCTTTAATTCTTTACAGGCTACATACAAAACAAAAATATAATAATGAAGAAAAATTAATTTCAATTTGGAATCATTTTACTTCTGCCTGAAAGATTTCCTTGAACATTTTTGGTAGTGTGTTTCTGCTGTCAGTGCATTTTCTTTTCTTTAGAATGAGTAAGAAAACTTTTGTTTTGCTTTGATATTTTGATATAGAATTCTAGGTTAACAGATTTTTTTTTAATCTTTCAGTGCTTTAAACATGTCATTCCATTGTCTTCTGGCTTGCATTGTTTTCAACAAGATGCCTCCTGTCATTCTAATGTTTGTTCCCCTGTACATAAAGGTGACTTTTTTACCCCTGGATACTTTTTCTTTTTTTTGTGGTATGCGGGCCTCCCTCTGCTGCGGCCTCTCCCGTTGCGGAGCACAGGCTCCGGAGGCGCAGGCTCAGTGGCCATGGCTCACGGGCCCAGCCGCTCCGCGGCATGTGGGATCCTCCCAGACCGGGGCACAAACCCGGTTCCCCTGCATCGGCAGGCAGACGCGCAACCACTGCGCCACCAGGGAAGCCCCCCCTGGATACTTTTAACTTTTCTTTTTTTCTCTGGATTTCAGCAGTTAGATTAGGAGATGCCTTGGAGCCATTTCCTTTAGCTTTCTTCTTCTCAGAATTTGTTAAGCTTCTTGAATATGTGGGTTCATAGTTTTCATCAAATTTGGAAAATTTTCAACTGTTAATTAAAAATAATTTTCTTCACCTTCTGGGACTCAAAAAACATGTATATTACATTGAGTGATATTGTCCCACAGCTCATTGTTGGTCCATTCATTTTTTTCCCATAGTTTTACTTTTGTCTCCAGAATTTCAATTTGGATCTTTTAATAAATCTTCCATTTCTTTCCTCATCAGGCTTGTGCTTTCCTCTACCTTCTTAAACATACAGAATACAGTTTTAATAGCTGCCTTTACATTTTCTACTAATTCTAAAACCTATTATTTTTCATTCTGTTTTTTAAATTGTTTTTTCACCACACTATGAGCTGTATTTTCTTGTTTCTTTGCATGCTTTTTGTAGTTTTTCATTTAATGGCAGATATTGCTAATGATGCTCTTGGATACTGGATGTTTCTATATTCTTTAAATATTTTGGAACTTTGTTCTGGGATATATTTAAATTACTTGGAAATTGATTCATCTGAGGTTTGCTTTGTTAGGCAAATCCAAAATTGCCTTTAGTCGAGGGCTAATTTGTCTCATTACTAAGGTAATACCTTTCTGAGGACCTTCCTAGATATTCCATGAAATACAGTTTTCCAGCCTGGTGATTGAAAACCTAAACTATTCCTGGTCTTATGTGAGCTCTGAGGATTGTTTACCTGATCCTTTCTAGTGGTTCTTTCCCCATCTGCAATAGTTTTCTCACTCACTGGAGTTGATCAGTATGCAGCCAAAGATTCAAGGGGCCCCTCTACAAATCTCCAGAGCTCTATCTATGTGCGGTTTTCTCCTGTGAGTGTTCTCCCCTCCAGTACTCTATACCTCAAATTCTAGTCACCTTGTCCTCTGTGAACTCTGAATTCTGTCTCCTCAACTCAGAGAGACTTCCAGGCTGTTTGGTTCCCTTTCCCTTGGTTGTGGTCTGGATACTTTCTCCAGGCAGTGAGTTGGGACATTCACAGGGCTTATCTTATTTGTTTCCCTTCTCTCAAAAATTCGTGGTCCTGTGCTACTTTTTGTTAAATGTCCAAAATCCACTGTTTCATACATATTTTTGCTGTTTTTTGTTTGCTTGTTTTTAGATATTTAAAATGGGAGGGTAAATCCTGTTCTTGTTACTTCATCATAGCTATAAGCAGAAGTTCAGGTGGCCTTTTGTAGTGGTGGAGTGGGAAGACTATGTTAGGAGTCAAGACATCTCTGTTCCTATTAAGCTTCACTACTTGCTAGTTTTGTGACCTTCGCAAAGATAATTGACATCTTGGGCCTCAGTTTCATCTGGAAAATAAAGTTATAAAATCTGTCCTACTTTTCTTCACATGATGAATTATCTTAATTAAAATACTTGGTAAACTATAATGTGCTATGCAAAAGTTATTTTTGTTAATTGTAAACATTTATGTAACCAACTTGTCATTCCTACTAGTAATAATTAATTTAACATATACCAAACCACTCCCACATCATGTGTATATAAACCTCAATTAAGGAAACATACATTAATATATTCTCATGGCAAAAGGAAGACAGATCCTGACCGTCTTCTATGTAATGAGAGTTTGATCTTTTAAAGTTTTGGAGAATGAAAAAATTAAGCACAACACCAATGGGCATGGTGTCCATGTATGTAGGTGCCTCTGCATAATTTTTTAATGTAATATTTAGCAAAAGCTTCATTAAATATACAATAATGAACTGACACTTTGAACTTAATGAAATTTGAATACATGCAAAAGAATTGCTACAGTGGACTTCCCTGGTGGCGCAGTGGTTAAGAATCTGCCTGCCAATGCAGGGGACACGGGTTCAAGCCCTGGTCTGGGAAGACCCTACATGCTGCGGAGCAAGTAACCCTGTTTGCCACAAATACTGAGCCTGTGTTCTAGAGCCCTCAAACCAGAACTACTGAGCCCACGTGCCACAACTACTGAAGCCCGTGCACCTAAAGCCCATGCTCCGCAACAAGAGAAGCCACCGCAATGAGAAGCCTGCACAGTGCAACAAAGAGTAGCCCCTGATTGCTGCAACTAGAGAAAGCCCGCACACAGCAACGAAGACCCAGTGCAGCCAATAAAGAAATAAATAAATAACTTTATTTTTTTAAAAAAAGAATTTATGGTAAATCTGTTTTCAGAAGCTGTCACTTTAATGTATCATTTACATTTAATGATCCTCATCTTTACAAACAGCAGTTCTATTTAGTTATTTTATAATTAACTTGCCAGAATTTGCAGATATTGCAAAAAATAAATTTCAACATCTTCTAAGCATAAAGTCAAGTAACAGGCATTGCATCTATTCAAATACTATGAAAGGATATTCATTATTTTTTTATTGGGCTATAACTACTGAAATACATTATACACATCTCATCTTCCATTTTAGAGGTATAACTGGCCTCTGTCACTTAGGTGGAAATATGAAACAAAACATTTTAACTACAACCCAGAAAACTTTCTCAGGGCACAAAGAAATTGAACACTGACCTCACTTTAAAAAACACTTAAGAATTCTATATAATTAATGTTCATATTTTCCAGCTACATGAAAGCTAAATATATATTCATAATGACATGGGCACAAATTCCAAGATAATATTATGTATAAATTTTCCATATAAATAGATGAAAAATATATCTACAGTGACATATATCTCTATAGCCACATGTCTAATGTCTAAATTCAAAGATTATGAATGTTCAAAAACAATCACTGGCAAGTAGATATACTAATCTCAGATTTTTTCATCAATTATAATAATTTGTTAGCTTTTAATGACACTTGCTTTTATCACAAAGTGGTAATGTTAAAATAATAAAATACCTTTAAACTACAAATACCTTATCATACACTCGGATGTCAAAACTCATAACAAAATAAGAAAGATCAATTTCAAACAGATAATCAGTTGGACAACAAAAGAATAAACAGGGCCTCAGTCGGATAATTGATTTCCTGTTGTCTTTAGCTCTGCTTTCATACAATCCCACATGCATACACTCAAACAGAATAAATGACAATTAATGACCAGTGATATATAGCATCTCCTGATGAGTTAAACACTACCTTGATCCATATATATTTGTGACTAAATTCTGTTTCTTTTTACATTTCTAGCCCCAAGCAAATCGTGCAAGTAAATAATTTCTATATTTCACTAGTTCATGATAGTGATTCCACTGCCATAAGCACTGACCCCTAACATCCTACAATTAGCATTCTAATACCTTTAAATATAGGTTGCATTTTAATTTACTATTGAGGGTAGCTCTATAAAATTTCTCATAGCTGCACATTGCAAAAGTGATTGTTAATAAATTACTCATTGTATCAAAATAATATATATGTCTCTTTAATTTCACCATACTGTGAATTTATCCTTATTAGTTCTCTCTTAACTTTTTTCTATCATCCACACAATTCCCTCCTACTCTATCCTACCTCTTCTCTCACTCCCAGCAAGAATTTCCATTGGTAACTAAAATTTGTTTTTAAAATGTTAAAGCCATATTTATTCCCTTAAACTAGATATTCTTTTGGTGTTTTATGAGTCAGATTTACAGAGTATATGTTAAAATTTAAGGGTAGTTTTACCTAGAAGCAAAGAGATGGACTATTTGACTCTCATATTTTCCATTCCTGATTTTATTGCAAAAACTTTGGGGGAAAAAGTATACATCCTGTTCTTTGGGAGTTGGAGGAAGATTTCTCAAAGCACCCCATCTGGTGGTAAGTAGGTAACAGTATATAATTTCACACATGTATAGTGTTGAACCAACACACACACATATCTAATTCATCAAATAGTGGAAGCATAAATTTATCCCTACAAATACTTTTAATAGACTAAGTACTGCCTAATGGTTTAAAAGCTTCAGGGAGTGCAACTAAAATCTGATAGTCACAGGTAAAGTCTTTTCTTTCTTCTTCCTTTAAAAGAGGAAAAGACAATCAAAAACAAAATCTTTCCTATATTGTCCAAATCCATCTTTGGGTCTCTGTCTGAGGAATTCTGCCTTAAGGTACTCAACTCATTCCATCAAATGTATTTTAATTGTGATTTATGACTATAAAAGAGAAGTTTTATCATTATACCTGGTGGAAAGGCTCTGTGTGTAAGTGAACACATGCAGATTGTGGGGTTTTCTTTTCAAGATTATCAGTGAAATAAAATCCTCAAATTTAAAAATTTTCATAAAACTTGCAGACCTCTGAAAACACATCTTTGGACCCCTAGGGGTCTGCAGACCTCAATTTTTAGAGACACCGCCCTATGTTAAGCCTATGACATTAAGATAGAAAACATATGTTATTACCAAATCATAGACGTATATATGTTTGAAGAATGGGATAAACAGTGACCCCTAATGTTTTTGTCAGCACTGCACTTCTCCTGCCTAGTCATGTTTTTCACTTGGATATGAGGCCCAAAAGGAGAGATTGTTACATAACAAATGTGCTTCTGTGTATTTCGTCACAATGCTATTGACTGGTGTTAATCAGATCAAATCTGAACACATGGACTACACTATCCAAGGTTTAATCATGACCATATTCAGCAATTGTTATTTTACCACTAATATTTAATTCAGGTAACCAGATAACCATTTGCAAAAATATTCTCAAGGCTATTTAGAAACTGTAGCTTCACTTGTGAATTGTCAGAACACATATTGCTTCAATATACTTTGCAGTAGTGAGAAGTCGGAGCAAAACTTTTTGCAAAATAACCCTTTCCTCTCCAAGTCACTGCTCTCAAAAGCAGCCAATATATGTGAATTACCACAGATATTTTAATCACTTAAAATTTTATTTTTTAGCATATATTTGCATATAGAGAGCTATTAATATACTGTGTTCTGAACCCAAGTCTTAAACCAATTTCAAAGGAGTCAAGAGAGTCAAAAGAACAAAGGTGTTTCTCAATAATATCTTTATTACTTCTCTTTAAAGTTGAAGGTTAGGAAGTGGGTGATGAATGGCAGGGATGGTAGTTATTAAAATACTGTTTCCTGAAGAGAACATTAACACAATTTTGCCTGCACTTAATACTTTTTATTAATATATGGATTTAATAACTTCTGAAATTTAATTAATAAATAGAATCATAGAATTTGCAAGCTAGAGATATCCTTAGGTATTATGAAGATCATGCCCTCATTTCACGGTTGAATAAACTGAGGGCCAGAGATGAGACGTATTTCAGAACTTGTTTTATGAAAAATGACTAATGTGTATTATAAACTCTTTGATGCCTAATTCACTTTATTCAACACCTAGAATAATAAAGAACACAAACTTAATAAATAAGTGCTTTTGAGGATGATATCAACTTAAATATCAACTAAAGGACTACCCTGACTATGTTAGTTTGCTAGAGCTGCTATAACAAAGTACCAAAAACATGGTGGCTTAAACAGAAGTTTATTGTCTTGCAGTTCTAAAGACTAGAAGTCTGAGATCAAGGTGTTGGTAGGGTTGGTTCCTTCTGAGGACTAGGGAAGGATGGGTTGTAGGCCTCTCTTGTAAATGGCCATCTTCACGTTTAGATGGCATTCTCCCTGAACACTGACCAATTACTTATCCCAATAACAAGATGAGAGACTGGCTTCCTTTATCAGCCAAAAAGGCCATCAATTCCTGTGCCAACCCTTACCCCACTGCACCCCGAGGTATCTATATCCTCATTCCTGGAACCTGTGAATATGTTAGACTCCATGGGAAAAGTGAATGAAGGTTGCAGGAGGAATTAAGGCTGCTAATCAGTTGACCTTAAAATAAAGAGATTATCCTAGATTATTTTAGTGGGCCCAGAGTCGTCACAATTATCTTTAAATGTGGAAGATGGAGGCAGAAGAGTAAGTGTCACAGTGATGCAATGTGAAAGATGTGATCAGACATTGCTGACTTTGAAGATTAAAGAGGGCCACATGCCAAGGAATGTGGATAGCCTCTAGAAGCTAGAAAAGATAAGGAAACAGATTCTTCCCTAGAGCCTCCAGAAAGGAAAGCCCTGACGACACTTTGATTTTCACCATGTGAGACCTGTTTCAGACCTCTAACCACCAGAACTGTAAGATAATACATGTGTTGTTTAAAGCCATGTGTTTGTGGTAATTTATTACAGGAGCAAATAGAAAACTAATACAGTTCCTCTTGAAGGTATTAGCAACAGTGACCCCAATAAATCTATACTCTTCTGTAACACTGTTAACATGTCAAGTAATTAGGATAAATATCATTTTAATGGTAAGGTCATTACTATCAACAAAATAAGTGGGTTCAGTCACTCTTAACAATTTTACCCATCACATAGGTGTAGCTATCTTCTCAAAGAGACAATGTTGACTCCAGAATGGAGCAAAACTGATGTATATTAGCCAGATAATACTTTGATTACATATTACTTTACACATGTGAAAATGGACAAAAGGAAATTCAGAATTTTCTATAACTACCAGCTCTTAAAAAGTTTAAGTTGTAGAGGAATTCATATTTCACTTTGTATCAGTGTTTCTCAGACTCTTATGTGCATATGAATCACCCAGGGATCTTATTAAAATGCAGATTCTGATTCAGTAGGTCTTGGGTGGAGCCAGAGATTCTGCAGTTTCTAAGAAGTCCCCAGGTGATGCCCATACTGTTACTCCATGGAACATACTTTGAATTGCAAGGATTTAATAGACACAGATGCACCAAACCCTACCAGATAAGTAAACTGGCTCCAAATCACAACCAATGCTGAGTTCAAAAGTAGTTTCTCTCTACATTAAGTACTACTAGTTGGGAAAAGGGGAAAAAAAAAAAAACGACCTTTAGCATCTCTTAAGCATTCGTTGGTGATAAAAGTGAGCCTCTAGGTTCTAATTAAAATGCTTGACTGATTATTTTAATAACTTACATGCGTATTCAAAAATAACTTCATGTTGTCTTAGAATAGTGGGGATGAGTAAAGGCTGAGCATTCTATACCTAATGTAATACTTCCCATTAATGTAGAATATATTTCTTCTTCCACATTTTACAATTCCTCAGATCTCTTCCAATTGTTTCTCTGTTGAGGATATTTCAACACAATAAACGACTGGTCTATGAAAGGGCAAAGCTATTTGGAGAATGGGTCTGGGATAATTACTTTCCTAAATGGCATAGCTATTTCATCCATGAAGCACACTGTAGGTAGACCAAGCTAACCAAGTAAGAAAGTATAATATATAAAGAAATATATTAAAGCAATATATTAGTGTTGGAGAAAACTTATGATCTATCCTTTCACAAAATCCCACGAAGAAACGCTTTCACCATTGCTTGGTACTTGACAATAGAAAAAATAGTGTATGGGTCTACATGCCTTCTGCCACCGAAGCCACTGGAGTCAAAACAAGGATCCTTTTCTCTTAAAAGTCATCCTATCTGTTAAAAATTTTCATTTCCACTGAGAGAGAAAGGAAAATGTCATAGGCATTACAGACTCATAAAGAGAGTAATTCAGGGAGAAATTTTACACATACACAAACACAATTTTTGAAAACAAATGAAGAAGGGCCTCATTCTAGCTCTCCAACCTATAACCTAGTAGTTAAGAATGAAGCCTCTAGAATGACACTTGCTTTGAAGTACTGGCTCTGCCACTTACTACTTGTATGACCCTGGACAAGCACCATGCTTGTCTATCTGAGAAAAGTGCCTACCCAGGGCATGTAAGTCACATGTTTCCATGGCTGTTTTAAGAACCATAAAATAAATTTCCCCCAACCCCAAGGGAAGAGAGGCTAAGAAAATGTTTTCCTCAATTTTTGCCACACTAACAAATAACATATTTAAAGATTCTAAGGATCAACCCAATTGGACATAAGTCTCATGTAAAACAACAGGAGATCAAGAAGGTAAGACAGCTCTGCTGTTGTAGATTTCTTTACAGATGTCAGATGTAAAGTGTAGCATTTGATTGACAATATAATGTCAATTGTTCAGTTGCCATGTACCTAGATCTCTGGTTAATGCAGGCAATTTTACTACTAGTTGGCACAAGGATGATTCCATTTGCACAGACAAGTTTCAGTTTATTGTCTTGAAATTTTATGCAGGCTAGAAAGGTCTCAGGGTGTCAGTGACAGTTTCTGAATATACTAACCTCTCCAGTCCCCTTGTATGCAGAATATATCTCTCTAGAATTTTCACTGCTTACTTCCAAATCACTATGCCTAGATATAGTGTACTCAATGCAAGTATAAGACACCACCAATTTCATGTTTAGCTAACTGACTCCACTGTAAAATCAAAATCAACAATTCAAATATTTTTGCCTTGTTGGGGATTACACTACATAAAAATATAATTCCCTCTGGGAATACAATTTTAAAAGCAGAATTAATTAAATATATATTTTTAAAATATTCATAGTTTACTTACAATAGTCTATGACAATAGTTTTCAAATTTACAGAATATAATACCCTTTTGGACTGCTTTTCATCCATGTTCCTAAACCTCAAACCTTGATGTGATATTGGGATGGTGCCTCAAAGTGAAGCAGCAGTCCAAGTGAAATCTGTAGAATGCCTCTGTATTAAACCACAATCACTTTCTTTCAAATAAAACTGAGCTCCACAGAACAATGCAGTTTGAAGCCCAAGGGGTAGGGAAGTGACAACTGATATATTATAAAATAGCAATTATGGCAGCCATCACAATGATTAGCTCTGATTCAAGATGAAAACTATCAGTGACAGTCAATGTAAAGCAGCAAATGCAAGACATCCTGCAATAAAAAGAGTGAATAATTAGTGGATTTAAGAGAAGATGCATAATGAAATGTTATCAAAGAGAAATATAGACAATGGAAAATGTCTTAGTATTTTTCAAACTGAGAAAATTACAGACAGAACCACTTCTGGGATAATGTTCCCTTGGTCTTATTTATGAGGACAGAACATATTTGCAGGCTACCCAATATATAGAGATATCTGTTTTCCTGTATTGCATTTTCTTTGAATCATATTGAGGTTTATTCAATCACTGGAGGGTCCCTTGCTTGACTAATGATGAATAAGTTTTCACATATATACAGTTCTTTCGATAACTGTATTACTTTGTTTCCCAAGAACTTGGAAAACAAAGACCATATATAGCTGTAGATATTTCAAGTAGTCATCCAGATGCTTTGGATAAAGAAGTATATGGTAGATGGCATGGTCCCAACTCTTAAGAACAGGTTTAAAATCCAGTTGAGGAGTCTAGTCTAACACACACATACATACACACACACAATAAAATTTTAAAATAAGAAGACAGTATAAGGCAGGCTATAAGAAAGTGACAAATATAAGAACTGATGTAGGAGTTCTAGAAAAGGTGAGCTTAATAATGGTTGGATTAGACTTGGAAGGTACTTACAGAGGCGTGCAACTTAAGTTTAGCTTCCGAAGTGGATAAGGCGTGAATAGGAAAAGAGAGAGCATCTTAGGTGAAGGGAGTGGTAGTGGTACAAGGAGCAAAGTTCTGGAGGTAGATTGTTCTGGCGACATTAGGGAGAGTTGTGCACTGAGAAATAAACTAAGATAAGGTTCCTGTGGTATAATAAAGTCAGATTACAAAGCTCTTTGCAATCCAAGTGTAACTGGGCTTGGAACAATCGAAAATAAGAAGCCAATAATATTTTGGTGAAGAAAAATGACTTGATGAAGGAAGTGATCAAGCCGTTAGTCTGACCGGATGAATTAGAAGGCTGGCTAGGAGGCTCCTGGAATGACTGGATGGGTGGTAATGAGAGTTTAGACTGTAAAATAAGGGAAAAATGGTAGGAGAGGCTTTCAAAGGAAAACTCACTAGGACTTGATAATCCCTTAACTATAAGAAATGGAGAAAAATCCAGATTCCTCTGTAAAATAGGAGTTCATGATCAGACAGTGGAGCAGAAGTATTAACACTACTATACAATTTCTCAACCAAGGACAGACAGGCAGGATGTTCCTCATGGTTGCCGAGTGATATAGCCCCTCCCAGTGAAGGGGAGTCAGGATCTCTCAAAAATAGGATTTGACCTTGGTGGTTCTAACAGAGACACAGAGGAAGAAGGAAGGACTTAGCGCCAAACCTGAAACCGAGACCAAAGCTTTAAAAGAAATCTTTCCAAGAAGGAAAAAAAAAAAAAAGACAAGAAAGGAAAATTTCTTACTCTGAGTCTCTCCAAAGAGTTTGTTTCAAAAATCACTTAGCGGCACGCCAAATCAGAGTTCCTTGAAGACTAAAAGTTGGATTCACTAGAATAATTAGTGTTTCTATTCTCCAAATGGTTTCTCATCTCAGTAATTTCTATTCCAAACTCCTATCTGAGTTCTTTCCATTATTCTAAACCTAATAACTGTAGATTAAGAATTTGCCTTCTTAAATTTTTCAGGCCCACTCTGGGGCTGCATATGGTCATTAGGCCAGATTCAAAGTAACTGGCAGATTCTTTCCAACAACTAGAGCTTGAAACATCACAAGGCCAACTTACCAACCCTTCGCATATTCTGCCCAGACAAACCTCAGCCCAACCCCCTCCAGCGAAACGGAAAAGGCGCATGCGCAAACGCAAACTCCACGCCTATACTCCTCGCCACGAACTCCGCCCTACCACCCCCCTCCCCGCAGAGGTTGTTATTGCGCAGGCGCAGCACCTCCAGCGCGTTTGAGTAGGGCTGTGAGAAATCTGCAGTCCAGTGAAATCTAGAAGTGTTAGAATTCACTCCCCCTCCTTTCTTCGGAGGCAGAGGCGCCACTTCCTCCTACTCAGGGGCCAGAAGCGCGTCCCAAACGTCGCACTCTCTCGGAGCAAGGTCCTTCGCTCTCTGCCAGTGTCTACTGTATCCCTATTCTCATTTCGTTTTTAATCTCACGCTGCCGCCAGGTTTCACTCGGAGGATAGAGGCAGTTGGCTCCCCCAAAGCCGCACCAGTTTGTTGGCAGCCTCTTTAGGCCTCTGAACCTCCGTGCCCCCCACTGGACAGAGCATTAGCTAGGTGCCTTGCTCGCCCTCATTCGCCCTTCACACCTACCCATGCTGGGTGCTTACCTCGGGCGTGGTGCGGTGACGGGAGGGATCAGAGGATCCCAGATCAAGCCAGGGCTGGAGCAGGCGTATTCAGCGAGATTTTTCCTGAGTCTCCACTGCCTCCTCAGACAATGAAATCAGCGTGTCCGATCATCAATTCTCATCATGATCGTGACGTCACAAAAGACAGCGGCCAATGGGAGCCGAGATCAGCTCCGGACAGTCCCTGGCCTCAGCCCAGAACCCAAGAGTGGGGAGGGGGGAGGAGAAATAGCTGCCTGCCGTGGGGCTGCCTCTTCCCCGTACATATCGGCTGCATCCAAAGCCAGGCCTCTCTGCACCTCTCCCTTCCTGAGTAGAAATGAACGCCCAGCATCCCTGTGAATATAGTAGTTATATGCCAGCCATTTGAGCAGGTGCTGCCTGGTCTTCAGACTTGAGATTCGCTTGCAGCAGAATTGTTGCACGCTGCCAAAATCAAATGATCACATACAGAAATATAGTTTTTTTGTTGTCAGTGTTCAATTGATAAATGTATATTCAGTGTTACTGAAATCAAGAAGGTGTCCATTGAGCCTTTAGAATTTGTTGATAAGAGTGAGTGTACTGTTTTATGTCTCCAGTTGACTCTGGCGACTGAAGAAATTTAAATTATTGCTTCTGTTCACCTAACCTTAATATCTGTTCTGCTGGAAGTTACTTGAGGAATCACCATTACACCATTACAGGAAAAAAAAAACCCAAGCCATATGTTACATCAGTTAACACACTTGATACGCTCCCAAAATATGTTGGATGCCATGAGAGATGTAGAATTCATTGGTCCTCTGCTATTATAGAACTTATAAAATCATTCAGAAGATGTGACTAGCACATATTAAACTTTCACAACAATATAATAAAGTACATGATCATGTGCTCAGTCATGTAGTCATGAACTACAGACAAGAGTTACATCGTTAATGACTGAAAACATCAGTGAGGTGAGGATAGCTGGGAAACATTCTATGTTGTAATTGAAATTTGAGCTGTTTCTTGAATGGTGGATAAGAGAGGATGGAAAACACTGTGTTAAAGGGGAAGAAATGGGCAAAAGTAGGAAAGTGTATATATATATATATATATATATATATATATATATATATACTGTGAGGAGGTCCATGATGAAATCAGCCTAACGACTAGAGGGTGTATGTTGAGGACTAGTGGGAGATAGGATAGACTGATACTAAAAGCCTTTGAAAGTAGGCAGAGAACTTTGATTTTATTAAAAGCCACCAAAGGCCTTAGGGCAGGGTACATCAGACCTCTCTAGTCGATTATTTATAGAGCAGCTTGAGTGTTTTTTTTTTTAAACAGAAGTCAGATCATGCCCAGCTCCAGGTTATTGAATGGCTTCCATTCACATATACTACAAAATACAAATTAGCCCCAAGGTCTTAAATGATCTGGCTTTTCCCATCTCTCTCACCTCATTTCCTGCCACTCTGCCACTAACTCACTTTCCAATCACACCAGCCTTTTCTCCATTTCTCAAACAAATTAAATTCATGACCACATCAGGGCCCTTGCACTATTGTTCCCTCTGATCTTTGTAGGACTCAGTTCCTCGCTTGATTTACATCTTTCCTCAAATGTAACCTCTTTAAAATATATCAATTTAACGTAACTTCTTTAAAAAATAACTTCTTTAATTTTTTTAATGTTTTCAGAATTGCTCCTTTATTTTGACAGAGTCTTAACATACTGAGGAAATAGGCTTGTTGATGCCCCAGAGGACAAATAGGAAAATACAACCCATTGGAAATATCTTAAATAACAAGTAACAGATATGTTTTTCCCACATGAGAAAAAATATTCTAGCTAATTCTTTTTGTCTTAACTAACTGTTTGTAGTGTCAAACGGCTACAAGAGACAACCTCTTGGATATATTTTCATACTAACCCCATGCTTATGAAATCAATCCTATGGATTTAATTCACTGACCAGCTAATTTTTACTCTTTTCCTGAATTCATCTGAAGGAAAGAATGCCATTCCAAAGAATACCACAGCTGATCTTTTTGCAGACCATTTATATCTTAAAAAAAAATTAAACACCTTTATTGAAGTATAATTGCTTTACAATGGTGTGTTAGTTTCTGCTTTATAACAAAGTGAATCAGCTATACATATACATATATGCCCATATCTCTTCCCTCTTGCATCTCCCTCCCTCCCTCCATCCCTATCCCACCCCTCCAGGTGGTCACAAAGCACCGAGCTGATCTCCCTGTGCTATGTGGCTGCTTCCCACTAGCTACTGATTTTACATTTGGTAGTTTATGTATGTCCATGCCACTCTCTCACTTCATCCCAGCTTACCCTTCCCCCTCCCCGTGTCATCAAGTCCATTCTGTACCTCTGTGTCTTTATTCCTGTCCTGCCTTTAGGTTCATCAGAACCTTTTTTTTTTTAGATTCCATATATATGTGTTAGCATACGGTATTTGTTTTTCTCTTTCTGACTTACTTCTCTCTGGAGCTGCAATGAACATTGTGGTACATGACTCGTTTTGAATTATGGTTTTCTCAGGGTGTATGCCCAGTAGTGGGATTGCTGGGTCTTATAGTAGTTCTATTTTCAGTTTTTTAAGGAAACTCTATACTGTTCTCCATAGTGGCTGTATCAACTTACATTCCCACCAACAGTGAAAGAGGGTTCCCTCTTCTCCACACCCTCTCCAGCATTTATGGTTTGCAGATTAAAAGGTAACTTCTTTAAAATTTAAAGAGGTTACAAAGTAACCATATTTCAAATTGTGATCCCCTCAATGCTCCCTATACCTACTTATACCCCTTCACTTTTTAATATTTCCTTATAGCACTTATTACTAACATACTCTATATTTTTAGTTATTGAAAATATAAGGTCCATGAAAGTGGGCTTTTCTGTCTGTTTTATTATTATATACCTGGCATCTAGAATAGTCCTGGACACAAAGTAGACAAATCAGTAAGCACGTTTTGAATGAATGACTGAAAGAAAATTTTTCAAGTGGTTGGTCAGTCATCAATTTGCAGTTTGAATCAGATTGAGGATAGGCTGTAGTGAGAGAGGTCTGTTAGATAATTGTAGTAGTAATTCAGGTTCTAGATGACTTGGGTTGAGATCAGGATGTTAAGGGAATAAATAAAGAGAAATAATTGAAGTTGAGACGTTTCAAAGAAGGAATGATAAGTGTGAAAGTGAAGAATTCAGAGATGAACAACCTATGATGGATTAACATATTCATTAAGTACCTACTGTATACCTTGAACTGAGGTGATCTGACAGAAAAAGAAAGGCAGCTTCCCTACCCTTGAAAAATGTATAGCCCAAATGACAAGAGAAGACATATATGAAACCAGAGTACAAAAAGAGGTAATTAAATTCATCTATTGATCATTCTTCTTTTCCCCTCACACTCCATATTCAAGCCACCAATAAGCGGTACCTTCAAAAATACGCTCCAAAGATGAGCACTCCTCACTTCCACCATTACTACTACACCAGTCACTTCTAGCTCAAACCAATACAAAAGCATCTTACATGATTACCTATCATCTTCTATTGTCCTTCTTTAATATTGATACTTATTTTTAACATCAGTTAAAATATTCTTTACAAAGTTGAATCAGATCATATCATTCCCCAGCTTAAAGCCCTCCAAATGCTTCCCATTAGATTAATGATAAAGTTCTAAATCCTTGTTATGCCTTATTTTCCACCACTTTTTTCTGCCCTAGTTCACTATGTTACACTGGCCTTTGCCTCCACCCAACTCCCCTCTTTCTGGAAAGCCAGTTCCATCATTATAGATGTTACAATTGTGCCTTCTTTGAAAACTCTTTCCTCAGATCTCCACATAGCACACCTCTATTTAAAATAGCATACCCTCTATGACATAACTCACAGAAAGATCCTTTTTGACCCACCTCCTAGGGAAATGGAAATAAAAACAAAAATAAACAAATGGGACCTAATGAAACTTAAAAGCTTTTGCACAGCAAAGGAAACCATAAACAAGGCCAAAAGACAAGCCTCAGAATGGGAGAAAATATTTGCAAATGAAGCAACTGACAAATGATTAATCTCCAAAATTTCAAGCAGCTCATGCAGAGGTATCACCTCACACCAGTCAGAATGGCCATCATCAAAAAATCTACAAACAATAAATTCTGGAGAGGGTGTGGAGAAAAGGGAACCCCCTTGCACTGTTGGTGGGCATGTAAGTTGATGCAGCCACTATGGAGAACAGTATGGAGGTTCCTTAGAAAACTCAAAATAGAACTACCATATGACACAGCAATCCCACTACTGGGCATATACCCTGAGAAAACCATAATTCAAAAAGAGTCATGTACCACAATGTTCATTGCAGCTCTATTTACAATACTAGGACATGGAAGCAACCTAAGTGCCATCAACAGATGAATGAATAAAGAAGATGTGGCACATATATACAATGGAATATTACTCAGCCATAAAAAGAAATGAAATTGAGTTATTTGTAGTGAAGTGGATGGACCTAGAGTCTGTTATACAGAGTGAAGTAAGTCAGAAAGATGAAAAACAAATACTGTATGCTAACACATATATATGCAATCTAAAAAAAAAAGAAAGGTTCTGAAGAACCTAGGGGCAGGACAGGAATAAAGCCGCAGACGTAGAGAATGGACTTGATGACACGGGGAGGGGGAAGGGTAAGCTGGGATGAAGTGAGAGAGTGGCATGGACATACATAAACTACCAAATGTAAAATCAGTAGCTAGTGGGAAGCAGCCACATAGCACAGGGAGATCAGCTCGGTGCTTTGTGTCCACCTAGAGGGGTGGGAGGGAGACACAAGAGGGAGGGAATATAGGGATAAATGTGTATGTATAGCTGATTTACTTTGTTATAAAGCAGAAACTAGCACAACATTGTAAAGCAATTATACTCCAATAAAGATGTTAATAAATAAATAAATAAAATAGCGTCCCCACATCACTCTCTATCTCCTCTATCCTCCTGCTGTGCTTTATTCTTCTTACATCACTGTAGGAAATCACATAATTTGCTTACTTGCTCCTTTTGCTTTTCCCCAAAGGGGTAGGGATTTTATCTTTTTTATTTACTGTTATAGCTCCAGTACCCAGATCCATACCTGGCATGTAGTAGGCACTCAATGAGCCTTTTTTTTTTTCAATGAATGGATGTAGGAAAGCATAGATTGTATGCTGTAATCTATGCTAGAGCAATAAATATTCAGAAATCAGAGATGTTTCTAGTATCATGGCTTAAGTATATATACCTACCCTGTTCACAATATATTAATTAAATCTATGTCTTTTGAATTTTTAGGTGAAAACAATCTGGGAGGAATAATTAAAGCATATATATTAACCAAGATTTCAAAGATCGCAAAAGACTCAACATACAAATGGAACAAGATCAAGTTTGACAGGGCCCAACAGTAAGTCTTACATTTATGTTTACAAAAATCAGTTGCAGAAGTACAGGATGGGCAATAAATACCTAAGGTGGGAAATAATTTATTTCAAAATTTTATAAATTCAATATGAGCTAGTATACCATAGATGTTAAGCAAGATAATTGAGACAAACTGCATTAAGAAAAAGCATCTAAAGCAAGGAAGTTCTACTATCCTCTACCTTGATCAGACCACATTTGCTCTTTTCAGTTGATTGCTCCTCATTTTAAAAGAAACATTCACAAACAGCTGCATATAGAGAAGAGAAATCAGGAATGATGAGGCACCTAAAAAATATATGATATGAGGCAAGGCTCCAGGAACTGAGGTTGCTTAATTTAAAGAGGGGAAGATCTGGAGAGAATATAACTATCTTCAAATATTTGAAAGACTACTGGGGAAAAACATATGTGATTTATTTTGTGGTTCTCCAGAAGGCAAAACCAAGGCCAAAACAGACAACTAACAGGGAGACAAGTTTCAGCTTACATTCAACCATTCAAAAATGATAGGGACTGCTTTTTAAAGTCAAAAGGCCTCAATAATTGGGAATGTTCAAGCATAATGAATATCAATCAGGAATGAAGGATTACTTATATTGAGTGACTACTAAAGTTCATTCCAACATAGACTTTACTGACTTCTGCATCATGTCATATAGAAATTAAGAAAATGGTAGAAGTGGATTTGGTCTCTTAGGATTTGGTTTGGTGGAGTTGAATGGGAGGAAATTTCCAGGTTGGAATACCACTAAAAAAAGGCAAAAAGTTTACTATTCTTCAGTAAGTAGAATCTAAATAAAACATTTCACAGTGTATTTTGGGTCAGTATAGGGCTGCATACACCCAAGAAAGTACTTTCAACTTTCATTTTTCCTGTTTAAACTTTTCCCACTAGTAAGCAGTTCATTTAACAATTAATTTTAACCAAAGCAACCATTTATTGATACAGGTGAAACATGCCTGTATAAGTCCAGAACACAGCTCTAAACAATATGGCTTGCTAGGTTGAAAAAAACTAATTTCTAAGCTATTTCAAATTAGGTTGATTTATCTGATCAAGCTGATTGTCATTAATCAGAAGCTCAATGCTTTGTTTCTAGATTGCTCAGGTTCTTTATGTCTCTTTCACTTTTTGCTGTGCAACTTTTAGGCATTTTGTAGTTTACAGACATCTCCAATAGAAGTTGTGCACCAAAAATTGATGAGAAAATTAAAATAAAGTGTTGTCCTTTTAAACTCTCTTCATTCAAAGCGTGAAGGAAATAATTTAAAAATCAAAACACAATGTTAAATGTATAGGTTCTCACAGTGCACCATTCCCACATTGTAGCAGTCGCTGTCAGTTGCCCACCCATCCACCTCCCCTCCTGCCCGCCTCCCTCCCATTCCTTGTTAACAGGGCAGTCAGGTTTGAGCCTGCAGGAATAACTCATAATTGATCTCCAGTGTGTCTCAACATGTGCTTATTAAAAGCCTTTTAGGATCTCTGGTCCCCACTCATTAAATGACAATAGCCATTGTTGATAACTAAAAATTCCCTCACCCCTCCCCCACACTCCCCTACATTTTCAAACTCCTGTTACTCCTTTTTGCCAAATATTCACTTTCCCAAATTCTCTTGCAGCCAGTGATGACCACGTGACCTGGCTAATAAGAAGAAAGGGGAGTAAAGTTCCACTAATAAAAAATAAAATTCTGCCTTGTCCTGTTCTTTCTGCATTGAATATAATGGTGTGGGATATCATGTTTGCAATGCAACAGCCATATTTAGACCCTGAGTGTATTCGTTTTCTAGGGATGCTGTAACAACTTACCACAAACACAGTGACTTAAAACAACAGAAATTAATTTTCTCACTGTTCGGAGGCCAGAAGTCTTAAATCAAGTACACAGGGTTGGTTCCATCTAGAGGCTCTAAGGTAGAATCCATTCCATGCCTCTCTCTTAGCTTCTGCTAGTTGTTGGCAATGCTTGGAATTATTTGGCTTGTAGACACTTCACTCTAATATCTGCTTCTATCTTCACAGCACCTTTATCTGTGTTTCTCCTCCCCTTCTCTTCTAAGGACACTTGTCATTGGATTTAGGGCCTATCCTAATCCAGGATGACCTTGTCTAGGGATCCTTAACTTAATTGTATCTGCAAAGACTCTTTATCCAAATAAAGTCACCTTCATAGGTTCTGAGTGGATACACCTTTTGGGAGAGCACCATTTCACCTACCACAATGAGTAAGACATCTAGGATAGAAACTCAACATGTGAGAATGCCAGAGAAGAAAGCTAGAAAGATTGGGGTTTGTGATGCTATCATATACTCTGATGGTTTTTGAGCCACTCATACAAGCCTGGAATTTCTCACCTCAATTAATCAAGAAGTTTTGGAATAAGAGCTAACAATTCTTCCTCAGACACATATGCTCGAGATTTCCCTGCAGTTCATTTGCTGCTTTTACTTAACAATCAATTTAGTGGAACCTGGCAAATTCAGCAATAAGACAGGGAAATTCAATTTAATGTAAATGATCACTTTTTGTTGACTAGAGAGGATATAAGAAACAGGAAAAATGAGGGCACTGTATCATTGTGTTGCCTTATTTTGACTGGAAATGCTTAATTTCACTTATTCATGGTAGAATTTTATAGGAAAGTGGCTAATATGCTCTAGGAAGCTGCATTAAGGGAACACAAAGGGAGCCAAATGGCAGCCTGTGAGCTCACAGTCCTCCACACAAAACCCTTCCCGGGGGTGAGATATGGAAAAGAGGAAGGAAGAGTTGAGTCCTCCTTGCAGTCAGGTAGCTTGCATTTTCTGTGTTAATCCTTTTAAAATTAGCCAAGTAGCATATATATTTTCTTTGTCTTTTTAATTTTTAATTTCTTTATATATGTCTTAAAATATGTAGAATTTTCTCCAGATGCATAAATGTAATCGTATGTGGTTCCTCTTTGTTTTTCTTTTCCTTTTATTATTAGCACCCCTTTCCCTCTCTTGTCTTCCCTTTACCACCAGGTTTCTACCCCCGACCTACTTGCTCCCGGAGCCCATGGTTACAACCTGGTGTGTGTCCATATCTTTCTCCATCTACATACATACTGGGTGAAGCCATAGCCAGGCCTACCCATGGAAAGCTCCTAAGTGGATATAAATGGTAAAGGCCTGGAACCTGCAAATGCAGGAAGTCACACAACCTGAGGTTCAGGCACCAAAAAGGGAGCTCTTTCAGTGTGGGCCAGCAAGTTTCAGCTCCCAGGCCCTGGGCAGTGAGCCTGGCAGACAGGGCTTGTGGAGGAGCAGGATTGCTGACTGATGTGTGTGTGGTATAAGCAGATGCTGGCAGGCCTTCCTGCCTGGGGTAGAAAGCAAAAGCCCAGGAAGGCAACCTCCTCACCTGGCTGGAGCCCTCTGCAGGAAGAAAAGTAGATGACCACAAAAAACCACCCTCTTTCAGATGTTCCCTTTGTCTGGGCTGTTCTCATATACTTTTTAGGTTCAATGGAGCTTGTGAGTAGGACTAACAGCATTTAAGGGTTTCATTCTGCCATCTTTGAACCCAGTTTAGGTCTTCTCAGTTTCAGGCATAAGACCTAAATCAAGGGTATTTTTAAAATTAGTTTATATATCGAAAATTGGGTTAGAATATAATATGCGTTCTTCTGTATCTTCCCTTTTCTCGCTTAAGCAATTCTCTCCGATGCAACTGGCATGACGCCCGTGCATCCTTCTGCTATTGCATAATATTCCATGGTGTGTGTATTCCATTCCTGTTCATGAGCATCCTCACCATTTCCAGTTTTTCTGGAACGTTTAGGGGAAAACCCCTGAGAATCATTAACATGTCCTCTTCTGCTATAATAATTCTGTAAATGACCTCTGCAGAATACTAAATTTCTACTTTGTACTTTACTTATTAAGGTAGCTCATATAGAAAAAGTAATAATGAAACTTGTTCACCTAGAAAACGTCCAAAATGAAACTGATTTCTGAGGTCCACTGTGGTTTTTGAGATATGATATATTATTAATATTCCTGTTTGTTTCTACTTAAACTGAGCATATTTTCCCTGGATCATCACCTGGGAACTTTTAGGAATGCACTTTTTGGGGCCCCATATACAGATTCAGAAACTCTGAAAGTGGGGCCCAGCAACCAGTGTTTAGCAAGCCATACAGGAATTTCTTATGTATGAAAAAGTTTGGGATCCACTATATTAAGATCTAAGTATGAGGGGGAATGATGGAGGCAATTTTATTCCACAAACATTTATTTAGCTCCTGTTATGTGTCAGCCACAGAGAATTTACTAAAACATGATTTTTTTTCCTCAAAATATTCATAGTCTAGTACAGCAGTCACAGACTTAAAGAGAAAATGCAAAATAGTGAGATAGAGATGGGATGGACACGGGGGTTGAGAGTGGATCTAGGAAAACTAGAACTATGAATATGAGTGATCGGCATTTGCAGCGTGGAGTTCTGTTTCTGACGTGTCAACAGCTATATTCCTGATATTTCTCTGAATGTTTTTCCTTTTAGCCATGCTACTGATACCAGAATAAAGTAAGGGACCAGAGCCTTAGTTATTCTAATTGAGCAGTTCTGCAAAGCAAACTGCTAAGGAAAAAAAAAAAAAGCCCATACCAAAAAACAATAAAACAAAACCAAAAAACAAAAGTCAACATTTTCCATACATCCATAAAAGGTCCACTTATAAACATCTCTCTTTAGAGGGCACAATGAAATGGATTCCTTCTTTTCTCTATTTCCATATTGAAATTTACTTGTAGCATCTTGCCAGATATCTAAGGCACCTACATAATTACATTGATTGACTTCTACAAGCAGCTTGAAACTTGTTCATATGGGAAAGGAAATATACTGCTTTATCAAGGTTAAACTGCCTTTCTTTAAATTTTAAAATGGTTCTCAACCATCTGGGGGATTAGGGATACTTTTGCTAATATGACATAGCCATGGATACTTTCCCCAGAAATATACATAAAAATTTGCATGACATTTATTGTGGGAGGAGACCATGGATTTCCTATAGATCATCTGTGAACTTGCTGGCCTGGGTATATTATGGGAAATAACTTTCCTGTTATGTGCTTTGAGATGATCCACAAAGTGATTTATTTGGTAATAATTGCTAGTAGTACTATTCTAGATAAATTGCCTGGAAAGGGATTAGTTATTTATTTAGCACTATGAAGTGTGGGCCATCCCCGAATGCCTCAAATCATTTGACAAGCTTTTGAAAAACCACTCTGCACTAAAAATATAAAGAATTGAGGTGGCTATTTTTCAGGTAGATTGAATAAGGAAAAAACCTATCTCATTTTTCACATCATCTTGCCATCACTTTTTCTGGATAAGGAAAACAAAGTGAATTACCTAAGGTCAATGGATCAGTAATTTACTAAGTGATATACTTTTGGTCACATACAGTTGATGATCTTTTGAAAGTGACTATTAACAATCATGTCTTTTCCAGGACTAGGTAATGGATGAAACTTGAAGAGCTAAGGATTGGTAAGGTGAATTAACGGATCTAAGCGCTGTGTTGAAGCCAAGGCATAACCAATGGTCTGAAACTATGTGAATAAAACAAAGTAAGTGCACATAAAATGTCCAATAGTCAGAACAAGACAGTGAGGCCCAAGTTATAGGCAGTTAGAGAAAACATATCAGACATGTAGCAAAAGTCAGCAGGCAAAATTCTGGATCCAGAGGTGCCAGACTGGATTACAGAAATCAAGAACTCAGTTAAAGAAAATAAGCATCAGAAAGCAGGCAAAATATTGGAAAAACAGCATTAGGATCTAAGTTGGCAGGCAAAAAGTTGGGCAGATTCAAATACAAAGGTCAAGTTAAAAAACAAACAAACAAACAAAGAACCCAGAGACCAAAGAAGATAAACTCAGGCCAGGCCAGTTTGCTTTAATAAACAATCAAGAAAGTGAGTGGTCAGGAGCCAAGGTAAATCAAGAAATGGCAGCTATAGAAGCCTAAAAGTCGTAGCTTCTGGCAGTCAGATTCTGACAATAAAACCCAAAGGAAAATATGAACTGTTTTGGATGTCATATACGAATTTATAACATCTTTCTTTCAAACTTAAATGAGTATCTTTGTTTCCATTAGAGTGAATTTTCTAAATGACACACAGAAAATTTATTTGGTAAAGAAATTTTTCATGATTCCTTTTGAAAATTTACACTATTTTATACAACTGGCTTCCATTATATAGACTGTATGAAAATGATATATCATTTTATAAGCTTGCCTTAAGAAGTTTATTTTTATTCTTTTGTTTTTATTGAAATAAGGTTGATTTACAATATTATATTAGTTGCAAGTTTACAGCATAGTGATTCAATATTTTTATAGATTATACTCCAATTAAAGTTATTATAAAATAAAGGCTATATTTCCCTGTGTTATACAATATATCTTTGTTGCTTACCTGTTGTATACATAATAGATTGTGGCTCTTAATCCCATATCCCTATTTTGCCTCTCCCCATTCCCTATCCCCACTGGTAACCACTAGTTTGTTCTCTATATCTGTGAGTCTGTTTCTGTTTTGTTATATATATTTGTTTGTTTTATTTTTTAGATTCTACATATAACTGATAACATAGAGTATTTGTCTTTCCCTCACTTATTTCACTAAGCATAATACTCTCTAGGTCCATCCACGCTGCTGCAAATGGAAGAATTTCATTCTTTGTTATGGCTGAGTAGTATTTCACTGTATATATATGTCATTTCTTCTACCATTCATCTGTTGATGGACACTTAGGTTGTTTCCATATTTTGGCAATTGCAGATAATGCTGCTATGAACACTGGGGTGCATGTATCTTCAAATTAGTGTTTTCCTTTTCTTTGAATATATACCAAGGAGTGGAATTGCAGAATCATATGGTAGTTCTGTTTTTAGTTTTTCAGGAAACTCCATACAATTTTCCATAGTCGCTGCACCAATTTATCAATTAGATCCCATTTGTTTAGTTTTGCTTTTATTTCTTTTGCCTTAGGAGACAGATGCAAAAAAATATTGATACAATTTATGTTAAATTGTGTTCTGCCTATGTTCTCTTCTAAGATTTTTATGGTTTCCAGTTTTATATTTAGATCTTTAATCCACTTTGAGTTTATTTTTGTACAAGGTGTGAAGAAGTGTTCTAGTATCATTCTTTTACATGTAGCTGTCCAGTTTTCCCAACACCACTTATTGAAGACAGTCTTTTCTCTATTGCATATTGCTGTCTCCTTTGTGGTAGATTAATTGACCTTAAGTGTGTGGTTTTATTCCTAGATATTTTATTCTTTTTGTTGCAATGGTAAATGGGAGTGTTTTATTAATTTCACTCTCAGATTTTTCATCATTAGTGCGTAAGAATGCCAGAGATTTCTGTGCATTAATTTTGTATCCTGCTACTTTACCAAATTCATTGATTAGCTCTAGTAGTTTTCTGGTAGCATCTTTAGGATTCTCTATGTATAGTATCATGTCATCTGCAAACAGTGACAGCTTTACTTCTTTTCCGATTTCGATTCTTTTTATTTCTTTTTTCTTCTCTGATTTGCTGTGGCTAGAACTTCCAAAACTATGTTGAATAAGAGTGGTGAAAGTGGGCAACCTTGCCTTGTTCCTGATCTTAGTGGAAATGGTTTCAGTTTTTCACCATTGAGGACGATGTTGGTTGTGGGTTTGTCATATATGGCCTTTATTATATTGAGGAAAGTTCCCTCTTTGCCTACTTTCTGCAGGGTTTTTATCATAAATGGGTGTTGAATTTTGTCAAAAGTTTTCTCTGCATCTATTTAGATGATCATATGGTTTTTCTCCTTCAATTTGTTAATATAGTGTATTTCATTGATTGATTTGTATATATTGAAGAATCCTTGCATTCCTGGGATAAACCCCAATTGATCATGGTTTATGATCCTTTTAATGTGCTGTTGGATTCTGTTTGCTAGTATTTTGTTGAGGATTTTTGCATCTATGTTCATTACTGATATTGGCCTGTAGTTTTCTGTCTTTGTGACGTCCTTGTCTGGTTTTGGTATCAGGGTGATGGAGGCCTCATAGAATGAGTTTGGGAGTGTTTCTCCTTCTGCTATCTTTTGGAAGAGTTTGAGAAGGATAGGTGTTAGCTCTTCTCTAAATGTTTGAAGGATTTCGCCTGTGAAGCCATCTGGTCCGGGGCTTTTTTTGTTGGAAGACTTTTAATCAAAGTTTCAATTGCAGTGCTTGTGATTGGTCTGTTCATGTTTTCTATTTCTTCCTGGTTCAGTCTCAGCAGGTTGTGCATTTCTAAGAATTTGTTCATTTCTTCCAGGTTTTCCATTTTATTGGCATAGAGTTGCTTGTAGTAATCTCTCATAATCTTTTGTATTTCTGCAGTGTCAATGTTACTTCTCCTTTTTCATTTCTAATTCTATGGATTTGAGTGTTCTCCCTTTTTTTCTTGATGAGTCTGGCTAATGGTTTAT
>NC_041234.1:59879091-59879813 GCF_002837175.3 Physeter macrocephalus
CTATCTCTAATTGCTTTAGGTGCAAGGTTAGGTTATTTATTTGAAGTGTTTCCTGTTTCGTAAAGTAGGATTGTATTGCTATAAACTTCCCTCTTTAAGGAGACAAAAGACCTGTATGCAGAAAAGTATAAGACACTGATGAAAGAAATTAGAGATGATACAAATAGATGGAGAGATATACCATCTTCTTGGGTTGGAAGAATCAACATTGTGAAAATGACTCTACTGCCTAAAGCAATCTACAGATTCAATGCAATCCCTATCAAACTACCACTGGCATCTTTTACAGAACTAGAACAAAAAATTTCACAATTTGTATGGAAACACAAAAGACCCCGAATAGCCAAAGCAATCTTGAGAATGAAAAATGGAGCTGGAGGAATCAGGCTCCCTGACTTCAGACTATACTACAAAGCTACAGTAATAAGACAGTATGGTACTAACACAAAAACAAAAATATAGATCAATGAAACAGGATAGAAAACACAGAGATAAACCCACACACATATGGTCACCTTATCTTTGATAAATGAGGCAAGAGTATACAGTGGAGAAAAGAAAACCTCTTCAATAAGTGGTGCTGGGAAAACTGGACAGGTACATATAAAAGTAAGAGATTAGAACACTCCCTAACACCATACACAAAAAATAAACTCAAAATGGATTAGAGACCTAAATGTAAGACCAGACACTATAAAACTCTTAGAGGAAAACATAGGAAG
>NC_041234.1:59879928-59905209 GCF_002837175.3 Physeter macrocephalus
ATGTAAGTCCAGACACTATCAAACTCTTAGAGGAAAACATAGGCAGAACACTCTATGACATAAATCACAGCAAGATCCTTTTTGACCCATCTCCTAGAGAAATGGAAATAAAAACAAAAATAAACAAATGGGACCTAATGAAACTTAAAAGCTTTTGCACAGCAAAGGATACCATAAACAAGACCAAAAGACAACCCTCAGAATGGGAGAAAATATTTGCAAATGAAGCAACTGACAAAGGATTAATCTCCAAAATTTATAAGCAACTCATGCAGCTCAATAACAAAAAAACAAACAACCCAATACAAAATGGGCAGAAGACCTAAATAGACATTTCTCCAAAGAAGATATGCAGATTGCCAACAAACATATGAATGAATGCTCAACGTCATTAATCATTAGAGAAATGCTAATCAAAACTACAATGAGAAATCATCTCACACCAGTCAGAATGGCCATCATCAAAAAATCTAGAAACAATAAATGCTAGAGAGGGTGTGGAGAAAAGGGAACACTCTTGCACTGTTGCTGGGAATGTAAATTTATACAGCCACTATGGAGAGCAGTATGGAGGTTCCTTAAAAAACTACAAATAGAACTACCATACGACCCAGCAATCCCACTACTGGGCATATACCCTGAGAAAACCATAATTCAAAAAGAGTCATGGACCACAATGTTCATTGCAGCTCTATTTACAATAGCCAGGACATGGAAGCAACCTAAGTGACATATATACACTACCAAACGTAGGGTGGATAGCTGGTGGGAAGCAGCTGCATGGCACAGGGAGATCACCTAGACGGGTGGGATAGCGAGGGTTGGAGGGAGGGAGATGCAAGAAGGAAGAGATATGGGAACATATGTATATGTATAACTGATTCACTTTGTTGTAAAACAAAAACTAACACACCATTGTAAAGCAATTATACTACAATAAAGATGTTTAAAAAATAAAGTGTTTGGGTTTACCCACCCCTGCATTGGAAGTGTGGTGTCTTAATCACTGGACTTCCAGGGAATTCCTGAGGAATTTTATTTTTAATATTTTTCCTTCAGTAGAAATCCCCAGTCTGCTTCCCATCTGTGTTTTGTTGTTTAGATTCACATCTCTTTGCTGAGTACTGTAATTGAGATTAATTTTTTTCTTTTTTTTGGCTGTGCCCGGTCTTCAATGCTGTATGTGGGCTTTTCTCCAGTTGTGACAAGTGGGAGATACTCTTCGTTGCTGTGCGCGGGCTTCTCATTGTGGTGGCTCCTCTCTTTGCAGAGCACAGGCTCTAGGCGCATGGGTTTCAGTAATTGTGGCTTGTGGCCTCTAGAGCTCAGACTCAATATTTGTGGCACACGGGCTTAGTTGCTCCATGGCATGTTGGATCTTCCTGGACCAGGGCTCGAAACCATGTCCTCTGCATTGGCAAGCAAATTCTTAACCACTGTGCCACCAGGGAACTCCCGAGTTTAATTTTTCATCACCACAAATTTATTTGGTGACACAATGCATAGGACAGGAAAGGTAATTAGCTTGTTTGAGTTATGCTGTAATAACACCCATTTTTTTCCCAGCTGGTATGATGCATGAGAGCCTTCTATAGGTTCTAAAAATCTAAATTGACAGTGTTAGCTGTAAGATTTCTAATTAGTATTTGGCATTTTAATATGACAACAGCCATTTTCTTAACATTTACCATATTCAATTTCCAGTCTAGCCTTAGGTTATGCATAGTTGGTGCTTATGGTAGCTTGCCTCTATTTTGTTCTTCACAGCCAAAGCTTTTTATATTTTATTTAGAGACATTAAAGAATACCTAACTTTTTAAGAGATATAGCACGTTTAAAGATTGGAAGACTCAGTATTGTAAAGATGTCATTTCTCCCCAAATTGATGTACAGATGCAATGTAATTACAGTGTAAAAAAATGCAATTTTAAAAAAAACTTGTAAAGCTGATTCTGATATGTACATGTACATAGAAATGGCCAAGAACAGCCAAGACACTCTTGAAGAAAAATGTGGGAGAAATTGTTCTACCAATTATCAAGAATTATGTTAAAATTTACAGTAATTAAGATAGTATGGTACTGATTCTGGAAGGGACACATAACCCAGTTGAACAGAAAACAAACCAGAAAAAATTTCATGAGTATATAGACATTATGTATATGACAGAGCTGGCATTAAAGATTAGTGAGAAATTAATAACTTTTCAATAAATGGTCTGAGATTCAAGGTATCCATGTTGAAAAAAGTAAGTCAAACTCTGCCTCATATCATACCAATAAATCCAACTATGAATGGCAAAAGCATAAAGCTTTTCAAAGACAGTACAAGCTCTTCATGATGTCAAGGTAGGGAGGAACTTCTTAAATAAAAAACAAAACTTATAGGATACAGTGAAAACAGGGCTTAAAGGAAAACTTATACGTCTAAATGCATATGGTGAAAGAGAAGAAAGATCTCCAATGAATAACCTAACTCTACACCATCAGGAACTAGAAAAGATCAACTTTGAGAAGAGCCACAAAACTGACAAACATTTAGCTACATTGGCTAGTCAAAAGAGAAAGGGGGAGAGACAGAGAGAGGGAAAGAGAGAGAGGGAGAGAAGACTCGAATTATGAAATCAAAAATGAAAGTGAGGACATTACTGCTGATTTTACAGAAGTAAAAAAGGATTATAAGAGATTATTATGAACATTTCTACACCAACAAATTGGATAATTTAGATGACATGGACAAATTCCTAGAAACAAACAATCTACCAAAACTGATTCATGAAGAAAAAAATCCGAATAAACCTATAACTAGTAAGGAGGTTGAATCAGTAATCAAACACTTCCCAATAAAGGAAAGCTCAGGACCAGATGGCATAATTGGTGAAATCTGCCAAATATTTAAGATTTACCACCAGTACTTCTCAAATTATTCCAAAATACTGGAGAGAAGGGAACACTTCCTAACTCATTCTGTAAAGTCTGCTAACAAAGCCAAACAAAGACACTACAAGAAAAGAAAACTACAGACCAATATCCCTTATGAATACTGATGCAAAATGTCTCAACAAAATACTGGCAAACCAAATTTGGCAGCATATTAAAATGATTATACACCATGACCAGGTGAGATTTATTCTTGGAATGCCAGGATGAATAAACATATAACAATCAATCAATGGAATATACCACATTAATAAAATGAAGGAATGAAAAACAAGTGGTCATCTTAATTGATGCAGAAAAATTATTTGACTAAATGCAGCACCATTTATTGATAAAAATAATAGACTAGGAATAGTAAGAAAATTCTTCAAGATAATACAGGCCATATATGAAAAATCCACAGCTAATATCATAGGCAGTGGTAAAAGACTGAAAGCTTTCCCACAAGATCAGGAATAAGACAAGGCTTCCTGCTTATGCCACTTCTATTCAATACAGTATTAGAAGTTTTATCTAGAGAATTAAGGCAAGAAAAATACATAAAAGTTATCCAAATTTGAAAGAAGTAAAATTATTTTTGTTTATAGATGATGTGATCTTATATGTAGAAAATCCTAAAGATTTCTCAAATAATTTTTAGAGCTAATAAGTGAATTCAGTACAGTTGCAGGATACAAAATCAACACAAAAATCTATTGTATTTCTATACACTAACAATGAACAGTTCATAAAGGAAAATAAGAAAATAATTCAATTTACAATAGCTTCAAAAAGAATAAATACTTAGCAAAATTTTAACCAAGAAGGCAAAAGACTTGAATACTAAAGATTTTAAGACATTACTGAAATAAATAAGATATAAATAAATGGAAAGAATTTCATTTTCATGGATTGGAAGACTTAGTTAAGAAGGCTGTACTACCAAAGTAATCTATAGGTTCAATGCAATCCCTATCAAAAGTCTAATGACATTTTTTTGCAGAAATAGAAAAACCTATCCTAACAGGCTGATGGAATCTCAATAGACCCAGAATAGCCAAACAATCTTGAAACAGAATAACGAAGTTGGTGGCCTCACACTTCCTGATTTCAAAAATAAATGCAAAGCTACAGTAGTCAGAACAGTGTGGTACTCATATAAAAACAGACATGCAAACCAATGGAATAGAATAGAGGCCCCAGACAGAATTCCTTGCATATATGGTTATATAATTTTTGATAAGTGTACCAAGACCATTCAATGGGGAAAGGACAGTCTTTTCAACAAATGGTTCTGGGAAAACTGGATATCCACATGCAAAAGAATGAATTTTAACTCTTACAACATGTACAAAAATTAACTCAAAGTAGATCAAAGATCTAAACATAAGAGCTAAAGAAAACATTGGACTTGAATAAACATTTCTCCAGGGAAGATACACAAATGGCCAATAAGCAAATGAAAAGATGCTAAGCATCATTAGTCATTAGGGAAATACAATTGAAAAACCACGATGAGATACCACTTCAAACCCATTAGAGAAATAAGTGTTTGGGAGGATATGAAGAAATTGGAACTTTTGTGCTTTGCTGGTGGGAATGTAAAATGATGTACCAGCTGTGGAAATCAGTATGGTGGTTTCTCAAAAAGTTAAAAATAGAATTAACATATGTTCCAGTAATTCCACTTCAAGTTATATACCAAAAAAAAATTGAAAGCAGGACTCAGGCAGATCATTGCACACCTATGTTCACAGCAGCATTATTCACGATAGCCAAAAGTCCAGCCAAAAGCCAACCCAATGTCCACTGAAGGATGAATGAATAAAAAATGTAATATATATACTATATATATATATTCATATACATGTACGTACATATATTTGTGTGTATACACATACATCAGGGAATATTACTCAGCCTTAAAAAGGAAGGAAATTCTGACACATGATAAAACATGAATGAACCTTGAGGATATTATGCTATGACAAATATTATATGATGTTTTTATATGTGGTTCCTAGAGTAGGCAAATTCATAGAGACAGAAATTGTAATAAAAGTTACCAGGGACTTAGGGGTGAGCAATAATAGGGAGTTATTGTTTAATGAGTACAGGAGTTATTTTGAGGATGAGGAAAAAGTTCTGGATAGTTGTGATGGTTGCACAACTTTGTGAATGTACTTAATGCCACTGAAGTGTACATGTAAAATCTAAAAATGTCTAAAATGATTAATTTTATGTTCTGTATATTTGCCACCATGAAAAATAAATCATGATAGTTGTAATAAGTAATCACTGAGTATATGCTCTGTCATGTACTATACTAAGAACTTTAATATATTACCTCCATTTTTTCCTCAAAAAATCTTAACTGCATAGAAAGATATCATAAATGACTGGAAAAAATGTAGGCTGAGAGAACATATATGTAATTCTCTATTACTTACAGATACTTGTTATACATAAAAGTCCTACAACTCAGTGTGGAATAAAACCCAATACAAACAATCAGAAGGCATTAATAGACTTTTCATAGAAGGGTAAGCATGAATGTCCATAAACATATTGCAATCTCTCTAAAGATTAAGGAAATGCACGCTAAACTGACAGTGAAACACAAGGTCACACCCATAATATTGGCAAAAATTAGAAGTCTGATAATAACAAATGATGGGAAGAATGTGAGGCAACAAGAACTCATACAACTGTAGGAGTGCAAAATAACAGAAATATTTAATATTTGGCAATATGTAACAATGAGGGGACGAGGATAATGACATAGGGGTAAGAAATTTCAATTGTATAAATGATAGATTTAAGAGTCTGAACAAGGTTGTTATTATTATCTATACATTTTATGAGTCTGAAGTATTTTACTATTTAAAGAAATAAAAAATGAATTGTTGAAAAAGTGGTATATGAAGATTTGGGTTCAGGAAATACCTTCTCTAATGTGACTAGTCTTCAGATACTCAAATATAATTATTCTGACAGGAAAAATAATCTATATCTATATCTCTATATCTCTATGTATCAAAATCCTTCCAACTCTCACAGCTCTCATAGCAAATTCAGTCATTATAAGTAAAGCCAGAACCAGTTTCTGGATCCTAGAAATGTCTCTAATAAGTTTTCATGATAATTGATTTTCTACTTCCTTGACAGTTTCATACCAGCACCTGGACCATTAACAATATGTTAAACCTAATGAGAGGTATCTGTCATGAACCCCATTTAAATAAATCAAGAAATACGCTACTCCCTTTAGAGCTCTAAATCCTTGGGATGTATAGGCAGTTACTGTTCACAGATTCTGCAGATCCTAAAGGTTTAATCACTTGCTATATCCAAATTCAAATATTTTAGTCCAAAAAACTATTTTTCAATCTGCTAGCACGGCAGTTACTTAATTTAAACTCTTCAGGGTCTTGAACTTTAATTTCTAGCTAAGTTCTCCTGGCCTATGACCTTTCAAACTCATCTGTAAACCACTCGGATGCCAACCTTAACAATAAGAGATGAGTCCTCAGGGCTCGTTCTGTCCTTTGTTTATAATTAACAACTTGCCACATAAAAAAGGTTCTAGGCAACTAATTAAATTTTTATTGTGATAAGAGCACTTAACATATCTATATTTGGAAGTGCACAATACAGTAACACTAACTATAGGCACAATGTTGTACAACAGATTTCTAGAATTTGTTCACCTTGTATAACTGAATCTTATACCCATAGAACTGGAACTCCCATTTTCCTCTCCCCTCAGTCCCTGGCAACTACCATTCTACTGTCTGTTTCTGATTTGAACTAGTTTATAGTCATTCTCATATAATGGATTCATGCAGTATTTGTCCTGTGGACTGGCTTATTTTATTTAGTATAATGTCTTCCATGTTCATCCAGGTCACATATGGCAGGATTTACCTCCTTTTAATAATATTCCATTGTATGTATATACCATATTTTCTTTATCAATTCATCCTTCAATGGACATTTAGGTTGCATCCATAGCTTGGTTATTGTGAATAATGCTGCAATGAACATGAGAGTGCAAATATCTCTTGAGATCCTGATTTCAATACTTTTGGATGTATGTCCAGAAGTGGAACTACTGTATCATATTTTGGGAAAACCAAACATAAAAATTATCTAAAAATGGATTAAAGAGTTAAATTAAGACATGAAATTGTGAAACTCCTAGAAAAAAAATCATAAGGGAAAAGCTTCATGATATGGTTCTAGGCAATGTTTTCTTGGATACGACACTAAGAGTACGAGCAACAACAGCAAAAATACACAAGTGGGACTAAACCAAACTAAAAAACTTCTGCATGGCCAAGGAAATAATAGCAGAATGAAAAGGAAACCTCTGGAATTGGAGAAAACATGTGTAGCATATATCTGATAAGGGTTAACATCTAAAATATATAAGGAACCCCTACAACTCAATAGCAAAAAAGAAAAAAAAAAGAAAGGAGAAAACTTCAAATTACTCAATTAAAAAATGGATAAAAGATTTGAATCTACATTTCTCTAAAGAAGACATGCAAATGGCCAACAGATAAATAAAAATATGTTCAATATAATTAATCATCAGGGAAATGCAAGTCAAAACCACAATGAGCTATCACCTCACATCTGTTAGAATGGCTATTATAAAAAAAATAACCTAAAGATAACAAGTGATGGCAAGATTAGGAGAAATTGGAACCTTATACACTGCTGGTGGGGATGTAAGTTGGTGTGCAGCTACTGTGGAAAACAGTATGGAGGTTCCTCAAAAAATTAAAATAGAATTATTATATGATACAGTAAAAGATACCTAGTTATTTACCTTCAGTATACTGATTTATAGGCAGAGAATGAATTTGAAAACTTTTTCGAAGTTTGTTCACTCAAGCTCAATAGCTTGAATACCTAATAAAGAGTCAGGACTGCCAAATTTACAAATACAGATCCCTGTTATAAAGCTCTGTTCTGGGGCAGAAAGTCCTGTCTAGGGTTAAATGTCCTACCACTAGGAGGTAGGGGTTACATCCCCTACCACCAGGACAAGGAAGCAGGAATAGAAAAATATCTGTCCATAATTCAGGGGCTAAACTCCAGCCAAAATCAAATTTATAGAGATATCAAACTCAGTAGAGTTGGGTGATGACATCACAATTAAGTACATTGTTTGAAAGGTTTAGCAGAAACAGAAGTTTGATTGTTTCTTAA
This sequence comes from Physeter macrocephalus, assembly GCF_002837175.3. NCBI lineage: Eukaryota > Metazoa > Chordata > Mammalia > Artiodactyla > Physeteridae > Physeter > Physeter macrocephalus. The sequence continues at coordinate 59,888,067 of NC_041234.1, forward strand.
ATTGTATTCTAGATTAAACTGAAGGCTTTTTTTGTATCCTGGACTGAAATCTACATGAGCACAGACACCAGAGGAATTGTGTTCACCATTCATTTCCCCAGTGCCTCATACATTGCTTAGCATACAGTAGCCACTTAATAAAAATTTGTTAAATAAATAAAGCAATATTTCTCTGATGCTAACTACTTCATTAATTCATTTTTCATTGTTTAGAGTTATTATGAAAAAAGCCCTGGTGTTCAAAGATTCAAAACTTTCATCTTCATATTGATGTTCCAATGAGGCTCACACCACAGTGTTTCATCATGTGATTTGAGGCCAAGTTTCTGGACATTTAAAAAATTGACAACTTGTATGCCCTTGGAGCATGGAGGATTTTCAGGATCCCAGAACTTGCTAAGTAATTAGGGCCATGTCCTGTTTTAACAGTTCCCTTAGTGAGACTTAAAACCAATGCCATCCCAATATAGCAACACATATGTGGATCATATGAAGAATGTTGGATTTGGATCCCAGGTTTCCATAAACCGTACTCCTTTAAACAAGTCATATCAATGCTTCACATCTCACTGATAAAATAAGGGAGTTGAGCTAGAATATCTTTAACTATCCTTTCAGCACAAACTGTTTAAATCATTGAACTGACATGTTGCAAGTACAGAAAAGGAACTTTAAATATTTCTGCTGAGTATCAATGATAATAATAGCAACAACAGTAATAAAGAATATTTACACAGTACTTACTATGTGCTAAATGTTTCATATGGATTATTCTAGGGGTTCTTATATAATAATTTCATTTAAATATGTATTTTTTGATTCAAAATTACAGGGCTTTAAAAATATATACTTTTTTGGGTTAACACATCTTCATTTTAGAAAACTTACAAAATAAAAATAACACAAAGCAAAAAATTGGTAAAGCTTTGGTGTATATCTTTCAAGTATGTGTGTGTCTATGTGAATTTGTATTTGTATAAACCAAATTCAAATAATATTGAAATCCTATTTTATAATTTATCGCTCAGCATGAAGTGAAATTTTCCTTAACATGATTTTTAATGACTGCATATCATTAAATTGTATAGCCTACCATGATTTAATCAATCCCCATTTCTGGACATGTTGGTTATCTTCAGTTTTGTAATATTATAATTGTGAAATGAATATCTTTATGCATAAATTATTTCAACTGCTGGGTCAAGGATTATGCACATTTTAAAAACTCTGCATACACACTGCCAAATTTTGCTTCAAAAAATTTTACCAGTTTACACTATAACCAGCAGCAGACTTTTCGTTTTACCTTTTCTGACTCTGAATATTATTATTATAAATTGCCAAACCTATAAGGAAAAAATGAAATTTCATTTTATCTTGCATTTCTTAGATTACTGTAATTTTTAAAAAATTCATTTGTAAATTGCTTTTTTATGATCTTAGCTCATTTTTCAAAATCAAGTGTTAGTTGGGTGGGAGTAGGAGAGAAATAGTTGAGGGAGATTAAGAGGTATAAACTTTCAGTTGTAAAACAAATGAGTCACGGGTATGAAATGTACAGTGTGGGGAAGATAGTCAATAATTATGTAATATCTTGTATAGTGACAGATCGTAACTAGTCTTATTATGGTGCTCATTTTGAAATGTATAGAAATATCGAATCACTATGTCGTGTACCAGGAACTAACACAGTGTTGTAGATCAATTATACTTCAAAAAGAAACAAGCAAACAAACTCATAGAAAAAGAGATCATATTTGTGGTTATCAGAGTTGGGGATGGGGAGGGAAAATTGGGTGAAGATAGTCAAAAGTTACAAACTTCCAGTTATAAGGTAAATAAGTTCTAGTGATATAATGTAAAACATAATAAATATAATTAACATTGCTGTATGTTATACATGAACGATTTTAAGATAGTAAATTCTAAGAGTTCTCATCACAAGGAAAAATATTTTTTTTTCTATTTCCTTAATTTTGTATCTATATGAGATGGTGGGTGTTCAGTAAACTTATTGTGGTAGTCATTTCATGATGTAAGTCAAATCATTATGCTGTACACCTTAAACTTACACAGTACTGTATGTCAACTATATCTCAATAAAACTGGAAGAAAAACAAACAAAAAAAGATATTAATAGAAAAAATAAAGCTAAGGAAATGGAAACAAAATCAAATGTTAATCTCTACTTAATTGGCTTATAAGAACTCTGCCTTATGGACATTAACTTTTTGCCTATAATACATGTTGCAAATAATTTTTTCCAGTCTATTATTTGCTTTTGTTCATGGTGTTACCAAAGCCATTAATCACTTCCCATTTTTTTTTGCCTAAATACATATAAATATCTTTATTGTTATAGCTCAGATAATATGCTATTCAATTATTTTTGATATTTTATAGTTTATATTTAGCTCTTAAATTTATTTAAAATTTATTTTTGATCTATGATATAAGAATTAAAACCATTTTTTCAAATAATTGTCAACACCATTTCTTGAATAATTTGCCATCTTTTCTCCATACATTGTTAAGAAAACATTCTTTAAAATCTACTGTTCAGATTTAGAATTTTCTTTTGGTTTTATAGTTTTCTTTTTGTCTTCCAATAGCTCTGTGAAGTGAGTATTACATTCCTATTAACATAGGGCAAAAGTGATTTTCAGAGATGTTAACTGACTTGCTTAAGGTCAGGTAGCTAATAAGTGACATAGCCCAGGCTGGAAACGAAGTGGTTTGACTCAGATTCATTTATTTTTGCCTTATCAGTACCAGAAAGGCAAGACATTTCAAACAAGTATTTGTAGGAGACCAAGTTTCAGGCCATTTATAGGTTTATGGTTGCAGGTATAGTTTCCATACTTTAATTTGATAACTTAAATTACCAAAATTGCATTTTTAAATTTTTAGTGGATTCAGTAAACACATCTTCAAAACATACCTCACACAATCAATCTTAACATAGAGCTCTCAATTTTAAAGTTATATTTTTGACTTCAGATTTTTTTGCTGATTTCACCTTTGTAGAGAAGTGATATTTTACTGTATATGTAATGAAATGATATGCCATCTACTGGCAAGCTTTCCAATATCTCATATGTACACATTTAAAAATCCTCTGTTTTTGAGGAGATAATGTTAGAAAAATGTATTAATTCATACGTTATGTGGCCCAATGACACGTGAAATTTCTCTTGGCCATTTTGTAGTTTTGTAGTTTGATATGTAATCACAGAGTTCAGAAGAAGGGTCTTCAAATAAGAAATTTTCATTCTGGGTAATGATGCTTTTTTGCCTAAGATGTCTAGAGCTAGGGTCGGAGAATCATATAGCCCCAAATTCACTATGATGATTTTTCTGGGCTGGCTCACAATAAGATTGCTATCATCACAGAATTTATTGCAGTGGTATTGCAGAGCAAAGGCCTGCAGAAGAAAATTCAGTTTCCAATTCTCCCCTGCCTTCAGAGCAGCATGACACTTTTTCTTATGTTCTCACTTGCACATGGAGGCAACAGATCCAGACTTAACTTCCTATATAAGTGAGGCTTTTCTAAGTTACTAACACCTTTCTTTACTAATTTTCTCCCTGCCGCCTAAAAAGCCAAAGAAGTGTTTCATTACACCTACAACAACCAGCAAAATCCTGCCATCAATTTTATTTAACTTAAACACTCTAGAGGTTTACATTTAATCCCTGGACACTTCTGCAAATTCAGTTCAGAGGATAGACTCAGAAGTAAGAGGAAAATCTACATTTAAGTAAAAGAGAAATTTACATGTAAAAACAATTTGGAGTTAAGCATTCAATTATGTGATTCAGGTGAGATCAATTAAAAGGTATTTCAGCCAAATAGTCAAAACAACCTTGAGAAAGAAGAACAAAGCTGGAGGTATCACACTCCCTGATTTCAACCTATAATATGAAGCCATAGCAATCAAAATAGTATGGTACTGGCACAAAAATAGGCACGGAGTTAAATGGAAGAGAAGTAAGAGTCCAGAAATAAGCTCACACATATATGGACAATCAATTTATCACAAAGGAGTGAAGAACATACAATGGAGAAAGGACAGTCTTCAATAAATGGTGCTGGGAAAACGGACAGCCACATGCAAAGGAATGAACCCAGACCACTATCTTATGCCATATACAAAAATTAACTCAAAATGGAACAAAGACTTGAATGTAAGACATGAAACCATAAAATTCCTAGAAGAAAACAAAGGCAGTAAGTTCATTGGCATTAGTCTTAGCAATGCTTTTATGGATCTGACTCCAAAGTCAAGGGAAGCATAAGCAAAAATAAACAAATGGAACTACATCAAACTAAAAAGCTTCTTCACAGCAAAGGAAACCATCATCAAAATGAAAAGGCAACCTACTGAATGGGAGTAGATATTTGAAAATCATATATCTGATAAAGGGTTAATATTCAAAATAAATAAAAAAACTCAAAAGACTCAACAAAAAAGAAAACCAAACAACCTGATTAAAAAATGGACAGAGGATCTGAATAGACACTTTTCCAAAGAGACATAAAGGTGGCCAACAGGTACATGAAAAGATGTTTAACATCACTAATTATTAGGGAAATGCAAATCAAAACCGAAATGAAATATCACCTCACACCTGTTAGAATGAGTATTATTGGAAAGACAAGAAATAAAAAATGTTGGAGAGATATGAAGAAAAGGGAACTCTTGCATATGACCCAGGTTTTCCACTTCTGGGTATTTATTTGAAGAACATAGAAGCAGTAATTTCAAAAGACATATGCACCCCTATGTTCATTACAGCATTAATTTATAGCCAAGATATGGAAACAACATAAGTATCCATCGATGGATGAATACATAAAGAAAATGTGGCATGTATATATAAAATGAAATATTACTCATCCATAAAAAATAATGAACTCCAGCCATTTGCAACAACATGGATGGACATTGAAGATATTATGCTAAGTGAAATAAGTCACATGGATAAAGACAAATTACTGTATGATTTCACTTATATGTGAAATATTAAAAAAAAAGAAAGAAAGGAACAAACAAAATAAAACAAAAACAAATTCATAGATACAGTGAACAGATTAGTGGTTACCAGAGGGGAAGGGAGTTGGTGGGTGGCCAAACGGGTGAAGGGGGTCAAGTGTATGGTGATGGATGGCAACTAGACTTGCAGTGCTGATCACTTTGTAGTGTGTACAGATAAATTATAATGTGTACGCCTGAAACTTATATAATAAAAAATGCAGTTCAATGAACTCTCCTAGAAATATCTTCCATGAAAGAGTTACGTATCCATTTTTATTACACAGGATAAGCTTTTAACCTTTTAATCTAGTATCTAATTCAGTATTAAGAAACATTGACTTACTGTAAAGACTTCAGATTTATTTTTCTCAGGTAAGAAATTTTTAGTCAGCCCCTGCTCCAAATATTACTGATGGATACCTGTTAGAGATGGTGACTATTGTTTCTTGTGATCCGTGTGCCAAAAGGATATTAAATTATTATACAAATATATATTCTTACTCTTTCTTCTTCCTCAAAGAACAAACACCACAAATTAAGACTAGAACTAGATTTTCTATAGCATTACAAATATTTTATTTGTAAATGATTGATATTTGGATGAAAAGTATGAAGCCCTGCATACATCTTAGAAATAGCATACTTTACTTTGGCATCATAGAAGCAATCATGTTACTAAAAGAATTATATCTACCCTCCTCCAGTCTAATAAAAATATCCTAAAGAAAATGTCTACTGAGAGTAGTATCACGTTTTTCCAAAAAACACTTACTACCATTATTGTTGGTAATAATCATGTGTTCCTTCTTTACCCTGCAACTTCTTATTTTGATCTACAGATTCATATTTCCAAATGCCTTCTGATTATCTATTGCTATGTTAAAATTAACCCATCAAAAGCGGAATTGGGGTTAGTAGATGTAAGCTTTTATATATAGAATGGATAAACAGCAAGGTCCTACTGTATAGCTCAGAGAATCATATTCAACATACTATGATAAACCATAATGGAAAACAATATTTAAAAAAAGAATGCATATATATGTATAACTGAATCACTTTGCTTTACAGTAGTAATTAACACAACGATGTAAATCAACTATGCTTCAATAAAATTTATTTTAAAAAATATAATTTATCTTTATATTTATTTATCTTTTTGTATCCCCAACTCTATTAATGGCATTGCCATCTTCACAAGAATCTAGGGTTACCATATACTCTTTTTTCTTTTTTGTTTTTTGCTGTCACATTATATTTATTTATTCATTTACTTATTTTTTAACATCTTTATTGGAGTATTGTTGATTTACAATGTTGTGTTAGTTTCAGGTGTACAGCAAAGTGAATCAGTTATACATATACATATATCCACTCTTTTTTAGATTCTTTTCCCATATAGACCATTACAGAGTATTGAGTACAGTACCCTGTGCTATACAGCACGTCCTTATTAGTTATCTATTTTACATATAGTAGTGTGATTATGTTAATCCCAATCTCCCAATTTGTCCCTCCCCACCTTACACCCTGGTAATCATAAGTTTGTTTTCTACATCTGTAATTATTTCTGTTTTGTAGAAAAGTTCATTTGTACCCTTTCATTAGATTCCACATATAAGTGATATCATATGATATTTGTCTTTCTCTGTCTGACTTACTTCACTCAGTATGACAATCTCTAGGTCCATCCATGTTGCTGTAAATGACACCATTTCATTCCTTTTTATGGCTGAGTAATATTCCATTTTATATATGTACCACATCTTTTTTATCCATTCCTCTGTTGATAGACATTTAGGTTGCTTCCATGTCCTGGCTATTGTGAATAGTGCTTCAATGAACAATGGGGTTCATGTATCTTTTGGAATTATGGTTTTCTCAGGGTATATGCCCAGGAGTGGGATTGATGGGTCAATGGTAGGTCTATTTTTAGTTTCTGAAGGAACCTCCATACTGTTCTCCATAGTGGCTGTACCAATTTACACTCCCACCAACAATGTAAGAGGGTTCCCTTTACTCCACACCTTCTCCAGCATTTAGTGTTTGTAGATTTTTTGATGATGGCCATTCTGACTGGTGTGAGGTGATGCCTCATTGTAGTTTTGATTTGCATTTCTCTAATAATTAGTGATGTTGAGCATATTTTCATGTGCTTTTTGGCCATCTGTATGTCTTCTTTGGAGAAATGTCTATTTAGATCTTCCATAGGGTCACCATACACTCTGTGTTCACCTCCTCACATCTAAATAGTTAAGTACTTTTGATTTTGCCTTTGCAATCTTTTTCATATCTGTCTCTTTCCTTAAATGTGTGCTAACATTATTATAGTCTCAGACCTCATAATTTCTCACCTAGTTCGAACTGTTACAATGGTCACAAATGTTTTCCACACCATTAATATATTTCCACTTCAGTATAGTGTTCACATTGCCTGCAGAAAAAAGACCAAAATCTAAAAAATCTGGCTCCATTTTTATTGTGCTGATACTTAACTTTCTTTATTACCTACAGCATAACCCCCAAACTTCTTATAGAAGAGCAGTATTGAAAGTCCTCCATAATCTGTTCCTAACTTACCTTCTAGCTTCCCCTCTCTATAATCTTTTCTCTGAACTCCCACATAACTTACACTGAAGTTTTATCACACTATGCAGCAAATTTAAATAACAGCACATCCATTGTGAAGTGTTCCCAAACCTTTCACCACAGAAGCTCTGTCTTATATTTTGTTTCTTTCCTATTTATGCTCTCACAGCACTGTGTACCTCTGATAATGTGCTTAGTAGTTTAAGAAGTTCCTTTCAGTCATCAACAGAGTGAAATTAATAACAGTCTAGTTTCTTCCAAATCCTACTTGAGGCTTTTGATATTTGAGATAGTGTAAGGGACATATTAAAGACTGTCATTTAGGATTTATAAGCTATATCCTTATACTAAGTTAGAGCCCCAGAAATCTACTTATCCAGACCAACATAGTTAAATTCTTCATAAACGTCTTTATAGAACTACATTTGAATATTTTATTGTGGGTCCTATATAAGAAAGTATTATGAAGAATGTTTTTGCATTCGTAACTATAGCACTTGTCACCATCTACTTGGTATTATGATCGTTTGTATGCATTTCTTTTTCACTATCTTGTAAACTGGTGGGCAGAGACTATATCTTTTTCATCTCCTCACATACAACATTGCTCTTCATCTAGAAAGGTTTTATATAACTGTGTCTCCTTGAATTATAAAAGAAAATAATTTTTAGTTTATAAAATAAAATATTTATTAATGATTAACCTTAAAGCATATCAAATATGATTTCTCACATAAGCACATATTCACTTCCAATGCTGAAGGAACCCATCTACTCAGAAAAGAAACATACATATGAAATAGTGTTAATGCAAATTGGAATGAAGGCAGAATTTCATTCTTTTTTAAGGCTGAGTAATATTCCACTATATATATATAATGGAATATTATATATCCACTATATATATAGTATGTATGTACATATATATAAATATATATATATATATATATATCACATCTTCATCCACTCATCTGTTGACGGACACTTAGGTTGCTTCCATATGTTGGCTAATGTAAATAATGTTGCTATGAACATTGGGGTGTATTTATCTTTTTGAATTAGTGTTTTTGTTTTTTTCAGATACATACCCAGGAGTGGAATTGCTGTATCATATGGTAATTCTATTTTTAGTTTTTTGAGGAAATTCCATACTGCTTTCCATAGTGGCTGCACAATTTTACAATTCTACCAGCAGTGTACAGGTTCCCTTTTCTCCACATCCTCTCCAACATTTGTAACTTGTAGACTTTTTGATGAGAGCCATTCTGACAGGTGTGAGGTGACATCTCATTTTGGTTTTGATTTGCATTTCCCTAATAATTAGCGATGTTGAGCATCTTTTCATGTGCCTGTTAGCCATTTGTATGCCTTCTTTAGAAAAATGTCTATTCAGGTGTTCTGGCCATTTTTTGATTGTTCATTTTTTTGATATTGAGTTGTATGAGCTGGTTATGTATTTTACAGCAATGTGGATGTACCTAGAGAACATTATGTAGAAAAATAAGTCAGGTCGAGAGAGATAAATACTATATGATATGACATATGCAGAGTCTAAATATAATACAAATGAATGTATATGCAAAACAGAAACAGACTCATAGATATGGAAAACAAACTAGTGGTTAACAGAGGGGAGAGGAAAGGGGGAGGGGGAAGTTAGGGGTATAGGATTAAAAGATACAAACTATTATGTATAAAATAGATAAGCACCAAAGATGTATTATATAACACAAGGAATTATAACCATTATAGCGTAATAACTTTTAATAGAGTAAAATCTGTAAAAATACTGACTCACTACACTGTGCACCTGAAACTAATATAATATTATAAATTTACTATACTTCAGTAATTAAAAAAAACCTAACATAATAAAAAAATATTCAAATCACGGTTAGATTACTTGGTGCTTTGGATTACCCAGTCATCCATTCCCTTCCATTAAACGTTAATATAAAACAAAGGATTTGGAGCTCTTATATATAGTTGCATCCTGTTATTGTCCTATAAAGTAACTCTATCCATCCACAATTTAAATTCAGGAGGAATTCATACTCTATTCCTCAAAAATAATTAACAAATATTTTCTTAATTGAATCACTTATTTCTTTATTCCATGGCTGTTTTCTAAAATCTGTCAACATTTTGCTTATCTGTTCCAGAATAATGTATGTTTTGGGGGGTTTGGTTTATTCTTTTTATATTGTGGAGAGCCTCATAACAAGGCTGATGATACATAACATGGGAAAGATGATGCATATTCATAGTCTTGCAGGATATGTTTATAGGTAATATTATACTAGTTTCTGCCAAAGATTGAAACTATCATACTCTAAGTTTACTTCAATCTTGTCTGCACAAATGCATACTCAGCCATACAAGGGGAGTGCCAATTTTCTGAAACTTATTTTTCCTTATACCATGCTGCGTTCATTGCGTCCATCAAAATACACTGGTGAAAAGTAGAAAATTCGTAAGAAACAAAAAAAATGAAAAGATGTTAGAAATTAAAAATAAATAAAGTTTGATTTACAATAAAGGTCAACATTTGTCTTTAAAATAAAACCTGAAACTTGGTAGTACAAGTTAATTTTTTTTTTTTTTTTTTTTTTTTTTGTGGTATGCGGGCCTCCCTCTGCTGCGGCCTCTCCCATTGCGGAGCACAGGCTCCGGACGCGCAGGCTCAGCGGCCATGGCTCACGGGCCCAGCCGCTCCGCGGCACGTGGGATCCTCCCGGACCGGGGCGCGAACCCGGTTCCCCCGCATCGGCAGGCGGACACGCAACCACTGCGCCACCAGGGAAGCCCTACAAGTTAATATTTTTAATGTGCATCCATTTTAACACAAATAGTTCTGTTATTCAAATTAGGTTTTTCTCATAATCAAAGAGGTATGTAGCTGCAAGTAAGGTTTTAAAATTTTAACTAATATCATGTTTTATAATATAATGTAATAGTGAAGTATTTACATGGGGATTATTATTATTATTATATGCTACACATAATATTATTTTCTCTTTTCACATTATGAATTAGAAATGTTTTATAACAGGCCTCATGTGAAGAAATATATTGTGTCAACTATGAGAGGGAATATTTTGTTTTAAATGTCTGAGGTAAGTCTATTTCTTTTTTCAAGTATGGAATTCTAAAGAAAAGAACAATTGTACAATCAAGATCTTAAAAATAATCTCTTTTTTTCTTCACTTGTATTCTTAGGTCTGAAAATATCACCTTTTCATTTGAAGCTTTAGCTTAATTGCTTTTCCTGACTTTCTGCAGCTCACAGTGATTTCTCTCTTTCCCAGACTCCTACACTGCACTGAGAACCAGCACCACACAATTTTGCTCTTAATTGTTATTATAGTTTAATGAGTCAGTCTTCTCAACTAGATTGTAAGCTTCTTAACTGAAGAAATCTTGTCTTACATTTCTCTTGCCTGGCACAAAATTGGATAATTGTTTGTTAATAAAAGTAGCCAGCAATTTTCTCCCTTTTGAACCTTTCCACTCCTCTCATTTGGGACTGCTCAAGAAAAGTCAGCCTCTTATAAAAATTTTTACCAATGTATTCAACAATATCCTCTAATGTTAAAAGAGTTAGCAGCTCTGAAACATCAAGATACAATTCATGCATTCGTGCATTCTCAATTTTACAATGTACTTTAGTGTATGGTGTCCAGAAAGACTTTCTATCTAAAAGTGGGGATGTTCTGTTCTGTACTGAAATTTCATTCAGCAGTATGTATTGGATAGCTATGATGGATTAGGTATTGTTTAAGGAATAAAAATAAATGTGAAAGGCATCTGACCATTAAGGAAGAGAATTTATTCCAAGTTCTGTGCTAGCTGGTTTGCATAACATGACTTATTCTTACACTTCAAAGAACGTATCATCATCCTCATTTTACAGTTGTGTAAACTGCAGTTCAGAGAAGTTAAGTAATTTCCCAAGGTCATAGCTTCCAAATGGCAGAAACAGAATTTAAACCCATGTCTGTCTATCTTCAAATCCTGAGCTTACAGTCTTATAAGAGATATAGCAATATGAAGAAATGCTTGCAATGTAATGTGATTAAGTGCTATAATAGAAATATATATACCAAGTACTGTGGGAGCACAGAAAAGTGAGTAGAGCACAGAGAAGGTAGTGACTCACACTGCTTAAAAAGAAATGAGGCATAATTCTCAAGTCAACTCATTTCTAAGCTCTCAGAGTACCATGTTACTTTCTTAAATAGAACTAGTCACAGTTATTTTGTATTTTATGGGTAGTTATGTGATTGTCTCCTCAGTTTCCTCTGATAAACTTTAAACTCTATGACTACAGAAACTATTTCTAATTTTGCTCACTATGCACATAACACAATACCTGACACATAGTAGAAACCTAATAAATATTTATTGAATGACTGGATGAATGAATGTTGTGAGATTTGAATTGAGTCCTGAACGATGAGTAGAAAAGTATAAGGTAGAGAAGAGGTGAAATGGCCTTTCAAGAAGATATAGACTGGGCAATAAACTTCTTGATTGATTGAATGAGCTTAAATAACTATTTTACTGTTTTCTCGGTCTGTATCCCAAGAAACTAAGGACTGTTCTCTATCATCAAAAAAAGTTACTCCAGATGTGATAGAAAGTGCAGATTATACTCAATGTTTTACCTTGCCCTGAATAGGACTCTAGAGCAAAGATGGGACAATTGATAGTGTTTCCAGTAATTTGGAAGAATGCTTCAAATATACATTTCCAGACCAGAGTACTGTATTTAAATCTGACATAATAGAGTTACTGGTAACCATCTTATGACATTAAATAATACTTTAAAAAATAACATCAGATCCATTTTACATTAGTTGGCTCCAAAAAGAAATCTAAACCTTCAAAGTATTGAAATAATTAAATGACAATAAAGATATTTATAAAACCTTTACAACCTTATATACTTTTAAACAATCAAATTTTTGGAAGAATCCTATTGATCAAGAATCACATTCCAAATACATGTGTTTTCATTAAACTCAAAAGCTTTTGCACAGCAAAGGAAACCATAAACAAAATGAAAAGACAACCCACAGATTGGGAGAAAATATTTGCAAACCATGTGGGATTGATCTCCAAAATTTACAAACTGCTCATGCTGCTTAATGTCATCAAAACAAACAACCCAGTAAAAAAATGGGCAGAAGACCTAAATAGATATTTCTCGAAAGAAGACATAAGATGGCAAGGAGGCACATGAAAAGATATTCAACATCGCTAATTATTAGAGAAATGCAAATCAAAACTACAATGAGATATCACCTCACACCTGACAAAATGGCTATCATCAAAAAATCCACAAACAATAAATGCTGGAGAGGGTGTGGAGAGAAGGGTACCCTCCTAATCTGTTGGTGGGAATGTAAATTGGTACAGCTACTGTGGAGAACAGTACAGAGGTTCCTTAAAAAGCTGAGAATGGAGCTACCATATGACCCTGCAATCTCACTCCTGGGCATATATCTGGAGAAAAACATGGTCCAAAAGGATACATGCACCCCAATGTTCATTGCAGCACTGTTCACAATAGCCAAGTCATGGAAGCCACTTAAGTGTCCATCAACAGAGGAATGGATAAAGAAGATGTGGTACCTATATACAATGGAATATTACTCAGCCATTAAAAAGAATGAAATAATGCCAGTTGCAGCAACATGGATGGGCCTAGAGATTGTCATGCAGAGTGAAATAAGTCAGACAGAGAAAGAGAAATACAGTATGTTATCGCTTATATGCAGAATCTAAAATGAAATGATACAAATGAACTTATTTACAAAACAGAAATAGACTCACAGACTTAGAAAAAAACTTATGGTTACAGGGTTGGGGAGGGGAATGGTGGGGGGAAGGGATAGTTAGGGAGTTTGGGATTGACATGTACACACAGCTGTATTTAAAATAGATAACCAACAAGGACCTACTGTATAGCACAGGGAACTCTGCTCAACATTACATAACAATCTAAATGGGATAGAAGTTGAAAAAGAATAGATACATGTATATATATAAATGAATCACTTTGCAATACATCCGAAACTAACACAACATTGTTAATCAACTATATTCCAATATAAAATAAAAAGTTAAAAAAAACAAAACAAAACAAATACATGTGTTTTCTTTTTTATAAACTGTAAACACTTTAAATACAGAGATGAGCAAGTTTCTTTTTCACTACTTGGAAAAACATGTCTTGTAATTAGTGGGCTTGTCCCAAGTCAACTTGAAGGAACATTCTCCCTTCTACATAATTCTGGCTCATTAGTTATACGTAGAATTGAGGATAAGATAATGAAATAAGTACAGATTTATAATATCAATATTAAAATTGATAAGCTAGTTTCCAAAATGAATTTGAGCAGATTTGCATCATTAGAGTTGTGAAACATGAAACCTATTTATAAAAATTTAACATTTATGTGACCCAGCTAGGTGGCATAGGAGATGTGGCTCTAATTATATCCTGAAATATATTTTAAGGGTCCAAATTGCTTCCTTATTAACTTGAGGATTTTATAAAATAATAATATCACTTTTAAAGCTTTATGTTGTAAGGTAAAGGTAATTAGAGTGCCCCCAAAATTAATTTTGAGGTCTGCCCTCACTTTTGTTCTTCAAAAGTTTGTTATTCCCAGACTGAAGAGACTTGGTAAAAAAAATTTTCATGCAATTATCTACAAAAAAAAAAGGCATTATTTACTCTGATAATATTGACACAGAAAATTAATAAATAAAATCTAAAGTATTGGAAATCTTCATGCAAATATGTATTGATAAGTTCTAAAAGTATCTAAGTTTCTTTGTGCATCATCTTACTAAAGTGATGTAGTAAAGATGGTGAGAACTAGAACTGATTTAAATTAGCCTTTTAATTACTAATAAGCAAACATTAGAAGACCAAGTCTCTTCTCCCAAGAAAGTCCCATTATTGTATGTACGTGTATAGACATATATTTTTATTAATTTTTACTGGATTATAGTTGCTTTACAATGTTGTGTTAGTTTCTTCTGTACAGCAAAGTGAATCAGTTATACATGTATATATATATATATATATCCACTCAAAAAAAACATAGATTCCCTTCCCATCTAGGTCACCATATAGGGATGAGTAGAGTTCCCTGTGCTATACAGTAGGTTCTCAGTAGTTATCTATTCTATACATAGTAGGGTATATATGTCAATCCCAATTTCCCAATTCATCCCATCCCCTCCTACCCTTCTTGGTAACCATAAGTTTGTTTTCTATATCTATAGCTCTATTTCTGCTTTGCAAATAAGTTCATCTGTATCATTTTTCTAGACTCCACATATAAGCAATATTATACGATATTTGCCTTTCTCTGTCTGACTTACTTCACTCTGCATGACAATATCTAGGTCCGTTCATTGCACGGCAAATGGCAATATTTCATTCCTTTTTCTGGCTGAGTATTATTCCGTTGTATATGTACCACATATGTACCACACATATACCACATATGTACCACATCTTCTTTATCCATTCCACTGTCGATGGACATTTTGGTTACTTCCATGTCCTGGCTATAGTAAATAGTGAATATTGTAATGAATATTGGGAATCATGCATCCTTTCAACTTATGGCTTTCTCTGGATATATGCCCAGATGTGGGATTGCTGAGTCATATCATACCTCTATTTTTAGTTTCTTTTTAAAAAATATCTTTATTGGAGAATAATTGCTGTACAATATTGTGTTAGTTTCTGCTGTATAACAAAGTGAATCAGCTATATGTATACATATATTCCCATATCCCATCCTTCCTGCGTCTTCCTCCCACCCTCCCTGTCCCACCCTGTTAGGTGGTCACAAAGTAGCAACCTGATCTCCCTGTGCTATGCGGCTATTTCCCACTAGCTATCTATTTTACGTTTGGTAGTGTATATATGTCAATGCCACTCTCTCACTTCGTCCTAGCTTAACCTTCCCTCTACCCGTGTCCTCAAGTCCATTCTCTACGCCTGTGTCTTTATTCCTGTCTTCCACTAGTTTCATCAGAAATATTTTTTATTAAGATTCCATATATATGTGTTAATATATGGTATTTGTTTTTCTCTTGCTGACTTACTTCAATCTGTATGACAGACCCTAGGTCCATCCACCTGATTACAAATAACTCAGTTTCGTTTCCTTTTATGGCAGACTAATATTCCATTGTATATATGTGCCACATCTTCTTTATCCATTCATCTGTTGATGGACACTTAGGTTGCTTCCATGTCCTGGCTATTGTAAATAGTGCTGCAATGAACAGCGTGGTACATGACTCTTTTTGAATTATGGTTTTCTCAGGGTATATGCCAAGTAGTGAGATTGCTGGGTCATATGGTAGTTCTACTTTTAGTTTTTTAAGGAACCTACATATTGTTTTCCATAGTGGCTATATCAATCTACATTTCCACCAACAGTGCAAGAGGGCCACCCCCACTGTCCACGGGCTCTCCAGCACCTACAGTTTGTAGATTTTTGATGACGCCCATTCTGACTGGTGTGAGGTGAACTCTCATTGTAGTTCTGATTTGTATTTCTCTAATGATTAATGATGTTGAGCAGCACCTCATGTGTTTGTTGGCAATCTGTATATCTTCTTTGGAGAAATGTCTATCTAGGTCTTCTGCCCATTTTTGGATTAGGTTGTTTGTTTTTTTGATATTGAGCTGCATGAGCTGCTTATATACTTTGGGTATTAATCATTTGCCAGTTGCTTCATTTGCAAATATTTTCTCCCACTCTGAGGGTTGTTTTGTTTATGGTTTCCTTTGCTGTGCAAAAGATTTTAAGTTTCATTAGGTCCCATTTGTTTATTTTTGTTTTTATTTCCATTTCTCTAGGAGGTGGGTCAAAAAGGATCTTGCTGTGATTTATGTCATAGAGTCTTCTGCCTATGTTTTCCTCTAAGAGTTTGATAGTGTCTGGCCTTACTTATAGTGTCTGCCCTTACATTTAGGTCTTTAATCCATTTTGAGTTTATTTTTGTGTATGGTATTACAGAGGGCTCTAATTACATGCTTTTACATGGAGCTGTCCAGTTTTCCCAGCATCTCTTATTGAAGAGGCTGTATTTTCTCCACTGTATACTCTTGCCTCATTTATCAAAGATGATAGGGTGACCATATGTGTGTGGGTTTATCTCTGGGCTTTTTATCCTGTTCCATTGATCTATATTTCTGTTTTTGTGCCAGTACCATACTGTCTTGATTACTGTATGTTTGTAATATTGTCTGAAGACATGGAGCCTGATTCCACCAGCTTGGTCTTTCTTTCTCAAGATTGCTTTTGTTATTCGGGGTCTCTTGTGTTTCCATACAAATTCTGAAATTTTTCTTTCTAGTTCTGTGGAAAATGCCAGTGGTAGTTTGATAGGGATTGCATTGAATCTGTAGATTGCTTTGGGTAGTAGAGTCATTTTCACAATGTTGATTCTTCCAATCCAAGAACATGGTATAT
>NC_041234.1:59905313-59906260 GCF_002837175.3 Physeter macrocephalus
TAACTTTGGGTTTTTTTGTTCTTCTTTCTCTAATTGCTTTAGGTGTAAGGTTAATTTGTTTATTTGAGATTTTTCTTGTTGCTTGTGGCAGGATTGTATTGCTATAAACTTCCCTCTTAGAACTTCTTTTGCTGTATCCCATAGGTTTTGGTCCATCTTGTTTTCATTGTCATTTGTTTTTAGGTATTTTTTGACTTCCTCTGATTACTTCAGTGATCTCTTGTTCATTTAGTAGCATATGATTTAGCCCCCATCTGTTTGTATTTTTTATATTTTTTTTCCTGTAATTGAAATCTAGTCTCATATTGTGGTTAGAAAACATACTTGATACAATTTCAATTTTCTTAAATTTACCAAGGCTTGATTTGTGGACTTCTCTACATTAATTGTGTATCCTGCTACTTTACCAAATTCTTTGATTAGCTCTAGTAGTTCTCTGGTAGCATCTTCAGGATTCTTTACGTATAGTATCATGTCATCAGCAAACAGTGACAGTTTTACTTCTGCTTTTCCGATTTGCATTCTTTTTTTTCTTTTTCTACTCTGATTGCTATGGCTAAAATTTCCAAAACTATGTTGAATAATAGTGGTGAGAGTGGGCAACCTTGTGTTGTTCCTGATCTTAGCGGAAATGGTTTCAGTTTTTTACCATTGAGAATGATTTTGGCTGTGGGTTTGTCATATATGCCCTTTATTATGTTGCGGAAAGTTCCCTTTATGCCTACTTTCTGGACAGTTTTTATCATAAATCGTTGTTTAATTTTGTTGAAAGGTTTTTTCTGCATCTATTAATATGATCATATATTTTTTTCTCTTTCCATTTGTTAATATGGTGTATCACATTGACTGATTTGCGTATATTGAAGAATCTCTGATAGTGTTACTGTCGATTTCTCCTTTTATGGCTGTTAGCATTTGCCTTATGTGTTGAGGTGCTCCTATGTTGG
>NC_041234.1:59906270-59908242 GCF_002837175.3 Physeter macrocephalus
ATCATTATGTAGTGTCCTTCTTTGTCTCTTGTAACATTCTTTATTTTAAAGTCTATTTTGTCTGATGTGAAAATTACTACTCTAGCTTTCTTTTGATTTCGATTTGCATGGAATATCTTTTTCCATCCCCTCACTTTCGTCAGTGATATTGGCCTGTAGTTTTCTTTCTCTGTAACATCTTTGTCTGGTTTTGGTATCAGTGTGATGGTGGCCTTATAGAATGAGTTTGGGATCTAGACCGCATATATACGGGTCTTGTTTTTTTATCCATTCTGCCAGTCTATGTCTTTTGGTTGGAGCATTTAATCTATTTACTTTTACAGTAATTTTTCTTTTTTTTGTGGTATGCAGGCCTCTCACTGTTGTGGCCTCTCCCGTTGTGGAGTAAATAATTTTTAGAATTCACATGTGAAGCCATCTAGTCCTGAGCTTTTGTTTGTTGGAAGAGTTTTAATCACAATTTCAATTTCAGTGCTTGTGATTGGTCTGTTATATTTTCTATTTCTTCCTGAACAGGCTCTGGATGTGCAGGCCAAGCAGCCATTGCTCATGGGCCCAGCCGCTCCACAGGCATGTGGGATCTTCCCGGACTGGGGCATGAACTCGTGTCCCCTGTATCAGCAGGCAGACTCTCAACCACTGCGCCACCAGGGAAGAAGTCTCAGAATGTTCTGCTTTTCTAAGAATTTGTCCATTTCTTCCAAGTTGTCCAATTTATTGTCATATACTCCCTTGTAGTAATCTATCATGATCCTTTGTAGCTCTGCAGTGTCAGTTGTTTCTTCTCCTTTTTCATTTTTAATTCTGTTGATTTCAGACTTCTCCCTTTTTTTCTTGATGAGTCTGGCTAACGGTTTATGAATTTTGTTTATCTTCTCAAATAACCAGCTTTTAGTTTTACTTATCTCTGCTATTGTTTCCTTCATTTCTTTTTCATTTATTTCTGATCTTTCTGATTTCTTTCCTTTTGCTAACTTTGGGTTTTTTTGTTCTTCTTTCTCTAATTGCTTTAGGTGCAAAGTTAGGTTGTTTATTCGAGATGTTTCCTGTTTCTTAAGGTAGGATTGTATTGCTATAAACTTCCCTCTTAGAACTGCTTTTGCTGCATCCCATAGGTTTTGGGTCGTCGTGTCTCCATTGTCATTTGTTTCTAAGTATTTTTTGATTTCCTCTTTGATTTCTTCAGTGATCACTTCGTTATTAAGTAGTGTATTGTTTAGCCTCCATGTGTTGGTATTTTTTACAGATCTTTTCCTGTAATTGATATCTAGTCTCATAGCGTTGTGGTCAGAAAAGATACTTGATATGATTTCAATTTTCTTAAATTTGCCAAGGCTAGATTTGTGACCCAATATATGATCTATCCTGGAGAATGTTCCATGAGCACTTGAGAAAAATGTGTATTCTGTTGTTTTTGGATGGAATGTCCTATAAATATCAATTAAGTCCATCTTGTGTAATGTATCATTTAAAGCTTGTGTTTCCTTATTTATTTTCATTTTGGATGATCTGTCCATTGGTGAAAGTGGGGTGTTAAAGTCCCCTACTATGATTGTGTTACTGTCGATTTCCCCTTTTATGGCTGTTAGTATTTGCCTTATGTATTGAGGTGCTCCTATGTTGGGTGCATAAATATTTACAATTGTTATATCTTCTTCATGGATCGAACCCTTGATCATTATATAGTGTCCTTCTTTGTCTCTTGTAATAGTTTTTACTTTAAAGTCTATTTTGTCTGATATGAGAATTGCTACTCCAGCTTTCTTCTGATTTCCATTTGCATGGAATATCTTTTTCCATCCCCTCACTTTCAGTCTGTATGTGTCCCTAGGTCTGAAGTGGGTCTCTTGTAGACAGCATATATATGGGTCTCGTTTTTGTATCCATTCAGCCAGTCTGTGTCTTTTGGTGGGAGCATTTAATCCATTTACATTTAAGGTAATTATCAATATGTATGTTCCTATTACCATTT
>NC_041234.1:59908996-59912274 GCF_002837175.3 Physeter macrocephalus
TTTCAATATGTCCTGTGACTGCCTTCTGGCTTGCAGAGTTTCTGCTGAAAGATCAGCCGTTAACCTTATGGGGATTCCCTTGCATGTTATTTGTTGCTTTTCCTTTGTGGCTTTTAATATTTTTTCTTTGAATTAAATTTTTGATACTTTGATTAACATGTGTCTTGCCATGTTTCTCCTTGGGTATATCTGTATGGGACTCTCTGCACTTCCTAGACTTGACTGACTATTTCCTTTCCCATATTAGGGAAGTTTTCAAATATAATCTCTTCAAATATTTTCTTAGTCTCTTTCTTTTCCTCTTCTTCTTCTGGGAGCCCTATAATTTGAATGTTGGTGCATTTAATGTTGTCCCAGAGTTCTCTGAGACTGTCCTCAATTCCTTTTATTCTTTTTTCTTTATTCTGCTCTGAGGTAGTTACTTCCACTCTTTAACTTCCAGGTCACTTAACCATTCTTCTGCCTCAGTTATTCTGCTATTGATTTCTTCTAGATAACTTTAAATTTCATGTATTATGTTTTTCATCATTGTTTATTTGCTCTTTAGTTCTTCTAGGTCCGTGTTAAACATTTCTTGTATTTTCTCCATTCTATTTCTAAGATTTTGGATCACCTTGACTATCAGTTCTCTGAATTATTTTTCAGGTAGACTGCTTAGTTCCTCTTCATTTTTTTGGTCTGATGAGTTTTTACCTTGTTTCTTCATCAGCTTTGTGTTTCTCTGTCTTCTCATTTTGCTTAACTTACCGTGTTTGGGGTCTCCTTTTCGCAGGCTGCTGGTTCGTAGTTCCCATTGTTTTTGGTGTCTGTCCCCGGTGGGTAAGGTTCATTCAGTGGGTTGTGTAGGCTTTGTGGTGGAGGAGACTGGTGCCTGTGTTCTTGTGGATGGGGCTGGAGCTTGTCTTTCTTTTGTTCAGGACCACATCCCGTGGTGTGTTTTGGGTTCTTTGTGAAATTATTATGATTTTAAGCAGCCTCTCTGCTAATAGATGCAGTTGTGTTACAGTATTGCTAGTTGTTTGGCATGCAGTGTCCATCATTGGAGCTTGCTGTTCATTGAGTGGAGCTTGGTCTTTGCCTTGAGATAGAAATCTCTGGGAGAGCTCTTGCTGATATTACATGGGGCCAGGAGTCTCTGGTAGTCCAATGTCCTGAACTTGGCTTTCCCACCTCAGAGGTTCAGGCCTGATACCCAGCCAGAGCACCAAGACCCTATCAGCCACACAGCTCAGAAGAAAAAGGAAAAAAATAAAGAAATAAATAAAATAAAATAAATTTAATTTTTTAATTAAAAAAATATATTAAAAATTTTTTAAAAGTAATAAAAAAAGAATAAAAACAAAAGAAGAGTGCAACCAAACCAATAACCAAATCCACTAATGATAACAAGCACTAAAAACTAACCTATGGGGTTTCCCTGGTGGTGCACTGGTTGAGAGTCCGCCTTCCGATGCGGGGGACGCGGTTTCATGCCCCGGTCCGGGAGGATCCCACATGCCGTGGAGCGGCTGGGCCCGTGAGCCATGGCTGCTGCACCTGCACATCCAGAGCCTGTTCTCCACAATGGGAGAGGCCACAACAGTGAGAGGCCCGTGTACCGCAAAAACAAACAAACAAACAAAAAAGAAACTAACCTAAGATAAACATAAAAGTCAGAAACTAGTCCGTCACATACAGCAAACCCCAAGTCTACAATTGTTCCCAAAGTCTACTGCCTCAATTTTTGGATGATTCGTTGTCTATTCAGGTATTGCACAGATGCAGGGTACATCAAGTTGCTTGTGGGGATTTAATTCACTGCTCCTGAGGCTGCACAGATAAATTTCGCTTTCTCTTCTTTGTTCACACAGCTCCTGATGTTCAGTTTTGTATTACCCTTGCCTCTGCATGTAGGTTGCCCTCTGGTGTCTGTTCTTTACCGAGACAGTAGGGGTTAAAGGAGAGGCTGATTCAGAGGCTCTGGCTCATTCAGGACGGGGGGAGGGAGGGGTACGGAATGCAGTGTGTGCCTGTGGTGACAGAGGCCAGCATGACGTTGCAACAGCCTGAGGCCTGCCGTATGTTCTCCTGGAGAAGTTGTCCCTGGATCACGAGACCCTGGCAGTGGCGGGCTGCTCAGTCTCCCGGGAGGGGAGGTATGGATAGTTACCTGTGCTTGCACAGACGATTCTTGGTGGCTGCATCTGGAGCTTTAGCGTTTCATGCCTGTCTCTGCTGTCTTCACTGATAGCCTTGGCTTGTTCCCGTCACTGAAGCTCCTTTAGGCAGTTCTCTGAATCTCCTCTCCTAGCGAAAACCGAAATAATTGTATCTTGACTCTTAGGCAGTTCCAGACTTTTTCCCGGACTCCCTCCTGGTTAGCTGTGGTGCACTAACCCCCTTCAGGCTGTGTTCAGGCAGCCAACTCAAGTCCTCTCCCTGGGATCTGAATCTCTGAAGTCCGAGCCTCAGCTCCCAGCCCCCACCTGCCCCGGTGGGTGAGCAGACAAGCCTCTCAGGCTGTTGAGTTCTGGTTGGCACCAATCCTCTGTGTGGGAATCCCTCTGCTTTGCCCTCTTCATTCCTGTTGCTGCACTATCCTTCATTGCTCTGAAGCTTCCCCCACCCCCCGCACCCAATCTCCACCAGGGAAGGGGCTTCTTAGTGTGTGGAAACTTTGCCTCCTTCACCGCTCCCTCCCAGAGGTGCAGGTCCCGTCACTATTCTTTTGTCTGTTTTTTTCTTTTGCCCTACCAAGGTATGTGGATAGTTTGTAGCCTTTTGGGAAGTCTGTTGTCTTCTGTCAGTGTTCAGTAGATGTTCTGTAGGAGTTGTTTCACATGTAGATGCATTTTTGATGTATTTGTGGGGAGCAAGGTGATCTCCAGGTCTCACTCCTCTGCCATTTGAAGCTATTTTTAGTTTCTTAAGCAACCTCCATACTGTTTTTCATAGTGGCTGTACCGATTTACATTCCCATCAGCAGTGTAGGAGAGTTCCCTTTTCTCCACAACCTCTCCAGCGCTCATTGTTTGTAGATTTTTTTGATGATGGCCATTCTGACCGGTGTGAGGTGATACCTCATCAATCCTAAAGACATTATCAGAAAACCACTAGAGCTCATCAGTGAATTTGGTAAAGTTGTAGGATACAAAATTAATACACAAAAATATCTTGCATTCCTATACACTAGCAACAAAATATCAGAGAGATTAAGGAAAAAACCCCATTTACCATTGCATCAAAAAGAATAAATACCTAGGAATAAACCTACCTAAGGAGGCAAAAGACCTGTACTC